>NC_057799.1:538181235-538186659 GCF_018294505.1 Triticum aestivum
TTTACTCCGGGGTCTTCTTTTGGTCCATAAAAAATCGTCAAAAGTTGGCACGTCAATTGGACTCCGTTTGATATTCCTTTTCTGTAGAACTCAAAAACAAGGAAAAAACAGAAACTGGCACTGGGCACTAGGTTAATAGGTTAGTCCCAAAAATCATATAAAATAGCATATAAATTCATATAAAACATCCAAGGTTGATAATATAATAGCATGAATACTTCATAAATTATAGATACGTTGGAGATGTATCAGCATCCCCAAGCTTAATTCCTGCTCGTCCTCGAGTAGGTAAATGATAAAAGAAATAATTTATGAAGTGTGAATGCTAGCAAGTGCACAAGATTGATCAATGATAATTTCAATCACTTTTTTCTAGCATCAATACATGTCATATCAGTAGCTCATCTCGTAAAACTTTTCATGATCAAGTAACAAGCTATTCACATATTAAAGTATAGATCATAAACTTTCTTGAAAACTAACAAACAATGTTCTCAGTCATCAAACAATTGCAATTCATCTTATTTTCAGGAAGGGTCTATGTCAGAGCTTTGATTCAGCAAACTCCACATACTCAACTATCATTTAATCTTTCACAATTGCTAACACTCTTGTGATATTTATGGGTTCAAAGTTTTAATCGGACACAGAGAAAGATAGGGGCTTATAGTTTCGCCTCCCAACCTTTTACCTCAAGGGTAATGTCAACAATAATAACTCATGATAACTTACATCCAATTGGATATATATATCAGGATCTTTCCAACACAATGTGCTTGCCAAAGGATAAAATGTAAAAAGGAAAGGTGAAGATCACCATGACTCTTGCATAAGGTAGAAGATAAAAGTAAAAGATAGGCCCTTCGCAGAGGGAAGCAGAGGTTGTCATGCGCTTTTATGGTTGGATGCACAAAATCTTAATGCAAAAGAATGTCACTTTATATTGCCACTTGTGATATGGACCTTTATTATGCAGTCCGTCACTTTTATTTCTTCCACATCACAAGATCGTATAAAGCTTATTTTCTCCACATTAATAGATCATACATATTTAGAGGGCAATTTTTATTTCATGTACCGATGACAACTTACTTGAAAGATCTTACTCAATCCATAGGTAGGTATGGTGGACTCTCATGGCAAAACTGGTTTAAGGAATGTTTGGAAGCACAAGTAGTATCTCTACTTGGTGCAAAGAATTTGGCTAGCATGAGGGGGAAAAGCAAGCTCAACATGTTGGATGATCCAAGACAATATACTTTATTTCGGATATAAGAAAACATAACCCATTACGTTGTCTTCCTTGTCCGACATCAACCTTTTAGCATGTCATATTTTAATGAGTGCTCACAATTGCAAAAGATGTCCAGGATAGTATATTTATATGTGAAATCTCTCTTCCTTCAATATTCTTTCATGAATTGTTCAAGTGACCAATTCTACGTTTGCTAACTTTCAATAAGTTTACTACCTATACTTATTATGTGTGAAGTCATTACTCCCCATGTTATAAGCATATGAAACATATATAAATTCAGATTTATGATATTCAATTCATTCAACCATTTACTCATAGGATATACGTGAAGCACATGAGTAAATGAGAAACTACTCCAAAAGATATGAGTGAAGAACACTGAATAGTCAAATAATTAACTAGCCATGGGAGGATTTTTTTTCATTCAATATTTCAGATCCAATGATTTTATTCAACAGCAAGTAAAATTGAAAACACGCTCCAAGCAAAACACATATCATGTGACGAATAAAAATATAGCTCCAAGTAAGGTATACCGATAGTTTTGAAGACGAAAGAGGGGATGCCTTCCGGGGCATCCCCAAGCTTAGGCGCTTGAGTCTTCCTTGAATATTACCTTGGGGTGCCTTGGGCATCCCCAAGCTTAGGGTCTTTCCACTCCTTATTCTCCTCATATCGATATCTCACCCAAAGCTTGAAAACTTCAATCACACAAAACTTAATGGAACTTCATGAGATAGGTTAGTATGATAAAGAGTAAACCATTCACTTTGGTACTGTCAAAGAAAAGGTTCATAATTGTTCTCACACAATTCCTAGTGTACTATATCATTTCTACAATTTATATTGAGGAATATAAGCCATAGAAACTAGAAAACAAGCAAACTATGCAATGAAAACAGAATCTGTCAGAAACAGAACAATCTGTAATGATCTGAACAATAACCATACTTCTGCTACTCCAAAAATTATGAAATAAATTGGTGGACGTGAGGAATTTGTCTATTAATCTTCTGCAAAAAGAATCAACTCAAAAGCACTCTTCTGTAAAAAAATGGTAGCTAATCTCGTGAGCGCAAAGTTTCTATTTTTTTACAGCAAGATCACATTAACTTTCACCCAAGTCTTCCCAAAGGTCTTACTTGGCACTTTATTGAAACAAAAGCTATAAAACATGATTAATACAGTAGCTTAATCATGTAAACACACAAAAACAGTAAGGGTAAATATTGGGTTGTCTCCCAACAAGCGCTTTTCTTTAGTGCCTTTTAGCTAGGCATGATGATTTCAATGATGCTCGCATAAAAGATAAGAATTGAAACATAAAGAGAGCATCATGAAGAATATGACTAGCATATTTTAATCTAACCCAATTCCTATGCCTAGGGATTTTGTGAGCACATAATTTATAGGAAAAAGAATCAACTAGCATAGGAAGGCAAAATAAGTATAACTTCAAAACTTTAAGCACATAGAGAGGAAACTTGGTATTATTGCAACTCCTACAAGCATATATTCCTCCCTCATAATAATTTTCAGTAGCATCATGAATGAATTCAACAATATAACCTTCACATAAAGCATTCTTTTCATGTTCTACAAGCATAGAAATTTTTCTACTCTCCACATAAGCAAAATTCTTCTCATTCGGAATAGCGGGATCACTAGTTCCTAAAGTTGACACTCTTCCAAACCCGCTTTAGATGATAGTATAATTCATACTCCAAAAGATATAAGTGAAGTTCATGGAGCATTCTACAATTAATATAGGCTAACCAATATCCAAGCTCAAAATGTATAAGTGAAGCACACGAAGCATTCTATAAAACCATACTCAAAAGATTTAAGTGAAGCACAAAGAGCAATTCTATAAGATCATACTTAAAAGATATAAGTGAAGCACATGAAGCATTATATAAATCAATGAATGGATATCTCATAATAGCATGGTTCTTAAAGAAAAAGAAAAACACAAAGGACACAAATCATGTGAACAAAACAAAAACCGAGATATACCGATATTTGTTGAAGAAGAAAGATGGGATGCCAACCGGGGCATCCCCAAGCTTAGATGCTTGAGTATCCTTTGAAATATTTACTTGGGGTGCCTTGGGCATCCCCAAGCTTGAACTCTTGCCTCTCTTTATTCTTCTCACATCGGTAACTCCTCGTTCTTCGAACACTTCATCCACAGAAACTTAACAAAAACTTTGTGAGATCCGTTAGTATAACAAAGCAAATCACTACTATAAGTACTGTTGCAAACCAATTCATATTCTGTTTTTGCATTATAGCTACTGTAATATAACTTTTCCATGGCTTAATCCACTGATAGAAATCGATAGTTTCATCAAAAGAAGCAAGCAATGCATCAAAAACAGAATCTGTCTTAAACAGGACAGTCTGTAGTAATCTGGAAGTTTAGCAAACTTCTATAACTCCAAAAATTATGAAATAAATTTGACAATTTGAAAAATTTGTACAGAAGTAATGTGCAAAAAGTTTCAGACCCATTTTACCTTCCAGTAAAAAAAAATCACGCACTACAGCCAAAGTTTCTGCTTTTGTTCTGCACATAGTAAACAAGCAATCTAATCATCCTAAAACCAAAGCTTGGCACATTATTTTTATAATACAATGGTTATACACAAGGTGATAATTATTTACAGAGAAACTTCCATAAAAAATTATACATTGTTTCCGTGAGCATGAACACAAGTGCTCAAGGTCGACCCTCACTTCTTCAATGCATAACTTCCCAATCACTTCTCTTTTTGAAAAAGTTTTTAGACATGAGAGGCAAGTAATAATTTTTTTGTATTTTCATTCTTTAAATTTTTTTATGTTTCACCCACAACTAAACAGAAACAAAAAGGAAAAACAAAATCTACTTAGTGAAGAGAGCAAACAAGCACACACGAGAATATCAACCCCACGCTATTGCTCCCCGGCAACGGCGCTAGAAAAGAGCTTGATAATCCCCAAGTGCAGGGAATCATCGCAGCAATTCCCAAAGGTGGAAGTGATAAGTATGGAGTGTCGAACCCACAAGGAGCTAAAGGTAAGATCAATATTCTCTCAAGCCCTATCTGCCACTGATACGACTCTACGTACACCGAGCGTTTGCTTCCAACTAGAAACGAGAAATAAAACTACGTTGTGGGTATGAAGAGGATAACTTTGCATGGTATCGGAGAGCTAAAATATAAAAGTAGGTGATGTTATCATGAAGTTAGAATATATTACTAAATATTATAAATAGCGAGTGTGGAATAATGGTGGATCGGTGTGCGGAATTGTCCTAGGCAATTGTTAACAAGAGCGATAGTCATCATTGCAATTTCATATGAGGGAGAGGCATAAGCTAACATACTTTCTCTACTTGGATCATATGCACTTATGATTGGAACTCTAGCAAGCATCCGCAACTACTAAAGATCATTAAGGTAAAACCCAACCATAACATTAAAGCATCAAGTCCTCTTTATCCCATACGCAACAACCCCCTTACTCGGGTTTGTGTTTCAGTCACTCACGCAATCCACTATAAGCGAATCATAAACGTATTGCAACACCCTACAGCGGGAATCCCTCACGCTTGCGCGACACGGAGGGCACCATAGGACAGCACCAAAATAAAACATACAACTCGTACCAATCTAGATCATCAATCAACCCAAAGACAAAGGATATCTACTCAAAACATCATAGGATGGCAACACATCATTGGATCACAATATGTGGCATAAAGCACCATGTTCAAGTAGGGATTACAGCGGGGTGCGGGAGAGTGGACCGCGTAAAAGAGATGAGGGTGGTGATGGTGATGGTGATGTTGATGAAGACGATCACCGCGGCGATGATTCCCCTCTCGATGGCACTCCGGTGCCACCAAGAGAGAGGAGGAGAGGTTCTCCCCCTTGTGCTTCCTCCTCCATGGCCTCCCCCCTAGATGGGGAAAGGTTCTCCCTCTGGTCCTTGGCCTGCATGGCGATGATGGCCACTCCGGGATACTCCTCCATGGCCACCGGTGATGATGGCCCCCTCCGGCAGGGTGCCGGAGAGGGCCTAGATTGATTTCTCGTGGCTACAGAGGCTTGCGGCGGCGGAACTTCTGATCTAGGTTAATTTTCCGAGGTTTCTGTATTTGTAGGAATTTTTGGCGT
>NC_057799.1:538186939-538295993 GCF_018294505.1 Triticum aestivum
GGACTCTCCTGGCCCTACTCTTTTACTCCGGGGTCTTCTTTTGGTCCATAAAAAATCGTCAAAAATTGGCACGTCAATTGGACTCAGTTTGATATTCCTTTTCTGTAAAACTGAAAAACAAGGAAAAACCAGAAACTGGCACTGGGCACTAGGTTAATAGGTTAGTCCCAAAAATCATATAAAATAGCATATAAATGCATATAAAACATCCAAGGTTTATAATATAATAGCATGAATACTTCATAAATTATAGATACGTTGGAGACGTATCAAGGATCAGACGTCAATCTTGAGCATCTGCTAAACTAGCCCTGCCCAAGGCATGGCACACGGCAAAAACCGTCCAACCACCTCTGGAAGGATTGCTTCATTATGAAGGAGTGCAAAAATTCTGATCTGTTTTACAACAATCATGGACTGGGCGGTGGTTCAGGGCCTGGTTTCCACGGGCTGGGTTACGGTGGTGGCGGTTCAAGTTCTAGATTCCAAGGTAATCAGGGCAATCAAGGCAGTTAGGGTGGCTACCATCAACAGTCAGGTCAGGGGAATCAGCAGCAACAATCTGGGTATCAGAGTAACCCAAAATAGTTGAATAGTGGGCAGTACCACGTCTTCATCACAAGTCTATGCAAACGGGATCAGAAGCTTCATAAAAGGGGAGTGAACACCATTGAACCGACGGTTCCCCGTTACTTGCGCTGGTTTGAGCAGCCCATTGTGTGGAGTCGGGAAGATCACCCGCCCCGGGTTGATAATCCGGGTCACCTAGCGTTGGTGGTGGCACCTCAGGTTGGAGGGTACAAGTTCACCAAGGTACTCATGGATGGAGGGAGCAGCATCAACATTCTCTATTATGAGACTTTCCGTCGCATGGGGTTGACAAATAAAAATCTTAAGCCGTTGAACATTGTTTTTCATGGCGTGGTGCCTAGTAAGTCGGCGTACCCAGTTGGTAAGATAGCTCTGGAGGTTGCTTTTGGAGATGATCATGACTCTAGATCAGAGACCTTGACCTTTGAAGTGGTGAAAATCAAGAGCCCTTATCATGCTCTGTTTGGACGGCCGGCTTATGCCAAGTTCATGGCCAAGCCCTGTTATGTTTATCTGCAGCTCAAGATGCCGGGTCACAAGGGGACCATCACAGTACACGGGATTCGGAAGATAGCCTTGGAGTGTGAAGAGGGTGATGCGGCTTATGCCGAGTCGGTTTGTGCAACAGAGGAGTTAAAATTTTATAAGGACAATGTTGATCCGGCGAATATGACTTCTTTGAAAAAGCCAACTACAGAGCATGATCCGGCCTTGAAGTTTAAATCGGCTGATGAGACTAAGCTAGTTGATTTCGTTCCTGGCGATGCATCCAAGCAGTTCAGCATCAACGCTAATCTGGATCCGAAATAGGAAAGCATGCTCATCGAGTTCATCCATGAGAACCGGGACATCTATGCATGGAAACCTTCTGATATGCCAGGTGTACCGAGGGAACTCGCTGAGCACACTTTCAATATTGATCCCAAGTTTAAACCGGTCAAGCAATTTCTTCGTCGTTTCAATGAAGAAAGGCGCAAGGCCATTGGTGAGGAGGTAGCCCGGCTCTTGGCAGCTGGGTTTATTGTTGAAGTTTTTCATCCTGAATGGTTGGCTAACCCGGTGCTGGTACTTAAGAAGAACGGCACTTGGCGTATGTGTGTGGACTACATGGATTTAAACAAAGCTTGTCAGGACAACCCTTTTGCTCTCCCCCGTATTGATCAGATTATTGATGCTACGGAGGGTTGTGAGCGTTTGAGTTTTTTGGATGCTTATTCTGGTTATCATCAGATAAAGATGGCAGTTAAGGACCAGGAGAAGACAACTTTCATAACTCCCTTTGGAGCCTTCTGTTATGTGTCTATGCCTTTTGGGCTCAAGAGTGCCTAGGCGACTTATCAGTGATGTGTGCAAAATTGCCTTCACAATCAGATTGGGCGCAATGTTCATGCTTATGTAGATGACATTGTGGTGAAGTCAAGAGAGAAGGAGACCCTGATTGATAACTTAAAGGAGACGTTCAACAATCTCCGAGTCGACAAGATGATGCTTAATCCGGCTAAGTGTGTTTTTGGTGTGCCGACAGGCAATCTTTTGGGTTTTTTTGGTGTCTAACAGGGGTATTGAAGCTAATCCGGAGAAGATCAAAGCCATCACTTCTCTGGCTAAACCGGCATGTATCAATGACGTTCAGCGTCTGGCGGGCCGTATTGTGGCGCTAAGCCAGTTTATAAGCCGGTTGGGAGAGAAGGCTATTCCTCTATATCAGATGATGAAAAAGACGGATGATTTTGTTTGGAGTGATGCCGCTAATGCAGCGTTTGAGGACTTGAAGAAACAGTTGGCTAAGCCACCCGTTCTTGCTGCTCCTATTGATAAAGAGCCGTTGTTGTTATATGTGGCTGATAATGCCCGGGCTGTCAGTGTAGCCATTGTGGTGGAACGGAAGGAGGCAGGCAAAGAGTACCCGGTTCAGAGGCCGGTTTACTACATCAGTGAGGTGCTTATTTAGTCCAAGCAGAGATATCCGCACTGGCAGAAACTTGTATATGGGGTTTTCATGGCAAGCCGGAAGCTTAAGCAATATTTTCAGGGCCATCCCATCACTGTGGTTAGCTCTACTCCTTTGGGAGATATCATCCAAAACAGGGAGGCAACTGGCCGGGTTGCTAAGTGGGCCATTGAGCTTGGACCTCACGGTTTAAAGTATGTGCCTCATACGGCTGTCAAGTCCCAAGCACTTGTGGATTTCATCAATGACTAGACAAAGTTGCAGGCACGAGAGGAAAAGCCAGATAACACGTACTGGACTATTCACTTTGATGGGTCCAGGCAATTCGAGGGCTCGGGGGCTGGACTCGTGCTAGCTTCCCCTCGAGGTGATAAATTTTGTTATGTTCTCCGTTTGATGTTCCCTTGCACTAACAATGCAGCTGAATATGAGGCCTTACTCCATGGTCTTCGGATGGCTAAGGAGATGAACTTAAGCCGGGTAAGGTGCTTTGGTGACTCGGACTTGGTGGCTTAACAAGTCTCTGGTACTTGGGACTCTAAAGATCCCCTCATGGCGGCTTATTGACGAGAGGTGGATGTCATTGCTAGTCATTTCAAGGGTTATCAAGTTGAGCACGTTGATCGGAGGAAAAATGAAGCGGCTGATGCTTTAAGCCGGCTGGGTTTTCAATGTAAACCGGTGCCGCCTAATGTCTTTCTTGATGCTTTGCGTAACTCGTCGGTCAAGTTACCTACGGAGGAGGATTTGGCTATTCCTAATCCGGAAGCTCAGTTGGTGGCAGCTCTTCATGCGATTCCGGATAGGACAGTCCCTTATTTGGCTTATATGACCCGGGGCGAGTTACCTGAGGAGGAAACCTTAGCCAGGCAGATAACCCGACGGTCTAAGTCGATGACAATAGTCAATGGCGAGTTACACCATTGCAGTGTTACTGGGGCATTTCAAAGATGTGTTTCTCCAGAGGAGGGTCGCGAGATTCTTCGTGAGATTCATGAAGGGGATTGCGGTCATCACGCCGGATCTAAGTCTCTTGTGGCTAAGGCTTTCTGTCATGGATTTTATTGGCTGACGTCTCATGCTGATGCGGAGGATCTGGTCAGTAAATGTGATGGTTGTCAGAAGTTTTCACGACGTGCCCATGTGCCGGCTCAAGAATTGAGGATGATTCCAATTACTTGGCCGTTTGCAGTCTGGGGGCTTGACATGGTTGGGCCTTTTAAGAGATCCAAGGATAAGAAGACCCACCTCTTGGTGGCGGTTGATAAGTTTACTAAGTGGATAGAGGCAGAGCCAGTGAGTAAGTGTGATGCAGCAACGGCAGTTCAATTCATGAAAAAAGTGATTTTCCGTTTTGGCTTTCCACACAGCATTATAACAGACAATGGCACTAATCTCTCCAAGGGTGCTATGAAGGAATTTTGTCAACGTGAGCACATCCGACTTGATGTGTCATCAGTGGCTCACCCCCAATCTAATGGTCAGGCTGAGAGAGCCAATCAAGAGATCCTGAGAGGCATCAAGCCCCGGCTTATGGTTCCTTTGCAGAGGACGCCGAGTTGTCGCGTGGAGGAGTTGCCTTCCGTGTTATGGAGCATCAATACCACCCCCAACAGATCTACAGGTTACACGCCTTTCTTCATGGTTTACGGAGCAGAGGCGGTTGATACGTCTCCAACGTATCTATAATTTTTTATTGTTCCATGCTATTATATTATCCATCTAGGATGTTTTATATGCATTTATATGCTATTTCATATGATATTTGGGACTAACCTATTAACCCAGAGCCCAGTGCCAGTTTTTGTTTTTTCCTTGTTTTTGAGTATCACAGAAAAGGAAAACCAAATGGAGTCCAATTGACCTGAAATTTGACGGAGATTATTTTTGGACTAGAAGAAGCCCACGGAGCATCGGAGATGGACCAGAAGAGTCTCGGGCTTCCCACGAGGGTAGGGGCGCGCCCACCCCCCTGGGTGCGCCCCCTGCCTCATGGACAGCCCGGAGACCCCCCTGACTTGTTCTCGATGCCAAAACCTCTTATATACACAGAAACCTCCAGAAAATAACCTAGATCAGGAGTTCCGCCGCCACAAACCTCCAGAGCCATCGCAAACCAATCTAGACCCATTCCGGCACCCTGCCGGAGGGGGAATCCCTCTCCGGTGGCCATCATCATCATCCCGGCGCTCTCCATGACGAGGAGGGAGTAGTTCACCCTCGGGGCTGAGGGTATATACCAGTAGCTATGTGTTTGATCTCTCTCTCTCTCTCTCTCTCTCTCTCGTGTTCTTGAGGTGGTACGATCTTGATGTATCGCGAGCTTTGCTATTATAGTTGGATCTTATGATGTTTCTCCCCCTCTACTCACTTGTAATGGATTGAGTTTTCCCTTTGATGTTATCTTATCGGATTGAGTCTTTAAGGATTTGAGAACACTTGATGTATGTCTTGCATGTGCTTATCTGTGGTGACAATGGGATATTCACGTGATCTACTTGATGTATGTTTTGCTGATCAACTTGCGGGTTCAGTGACCTTCTGAACTTATGCATAGGGGTTGGCACACGTTTTCATTTTGATTCTCCGGTAGAAACTTTGGGGCACTCTTTGAAGTTCTTTGTGTTGGTTGAATAGATGAATCTGAGATTGTGTGATGCATATCGTATAATCATACCCACGGATACTTGAGGTGACATTGGAGTATCTAGGTGACATTAGGGTTTTGGTTGATTTGTGTCTTAAGGTGTTATTCTAGTATGAACTCTATGATAGATCGAACGGAAAGAATAGCTTCGTGTTATTTTACTATGGACTCTTGAATAGATCGATCAGAAAGGATAACTTTGAGGTGGTTTCGTACCCTACAATAATCTCTTCGTTTGTTCTCCGCTATTAGTGACTTTGGAGTGACTCTTTGTTGCATGTTGAGGGATAGTTATATGATCCAGTTATGTTATTATTGTTGAGAGAACTTGCACTAGTGAAAGTATGAACCCTAGGCCTTGTTTCCTAGCATTGCAATACCGTTTTCGCTCACTTTTATCATTAGTTACCTTGCTGTTTTTATATTTTAAGATTACAAAAACCTATATCTACCATCCATATTGCACTTGTATCACCATCTCTTCGCCGAACTAGTGCACCTATACAATTTACCATTGTATTGGGTGTGTTGGGGACACAAGAGACTCTTTGTTATTTGGTTGCAGGGTTGTTTGAGAGAGACCATCATCCTACGCCTCCCACGGATTGATAAACCTTAGGTCATCCACTTGAGGGAAATTTGCTACTGTCCTACAAACCTCTGCACTTGGAGGCCCAACAATGTCTACAAGAAGAAGGTTGTGTAGTAGACATCAAGCTCTTTTCTGGCGCCGTTGCCGGGGAGGTGAGTGCTTGAAGGTATATCTTTAGATCTTGCAATCGAATCTTTTAGTTTCTTGTTTTATCACTAGTTTAGTCTATAAAAGAAAAATACAAAAAATGGAATTGAGCGTGCCTCATATGCTTCATCTTTTTAATATCTTTCGTGAAAATGATGGAAAGGAAAATTGTGCCAAAATGATAGAAGAAGAATGCATTAGAATGTTTGGCACTAAATATTTGAATGATGAGCATGATTGCAATGTTGTTAGTATGAATTCTTTGAATATCCACAGTACTAATGATGATTGCACTAGTCATGATGAAAATGTCTCTTATAAGCATGTCAACTTTTGTGGAATACATAGAGCTTGCAAGTACACACCAAATAGGGAAGATAGATTTTGCAAGAGGCATAAGTATTAGGAAACTAAATGGTTGCAAGAAAGGCTAGATGATTGTGCTAAAAAATTCAATATTTATCGACATCCTTGTGAACTTTGCAATGAACATGGTCATTTAAAGCTCCAATGCTATTTGTTTCATGATCAAATCGTGTCCAAAAATTGTGATAACTTGATTACCCTTGAGCATCATAAAGAGCTTAGTCTTCTTTTGGGGTATGAAGAAATGAAACGTATAACTGAGGGTATTCCAAAATTTAATCTTGATAGATTTCTTGATTTTGATCTAGAAGAAATTTTTATGTATTGTGCGGTGAATTGCATTGAAAATTCTTATATTGCCAGTTACATAAAGAAAATAAAACAAATAGAAGAAGAAGAGAATACTAATGAAAGGGAAGAGACTTCCCAATATCCTCCTATTATTTCTTATGATGAATCAGGTAACGAGGAGGAGCTTTCTATTCAACCAATATCATTAATAAGGAGCTCTAAAAAGAGTATTAAACTATGTTTAATGAAGATGATATTTTTAGCCTCCCAAGTTTTGATGAGCAAATTTATTATGATGATAGCATGCCTCCTATTTATGATGATTATTGTGATGACACTTATGCTATAAAAAGTAGTGATGATTATATTTATAAAACTTGTCATGATTATGATTATGATTACTCTTTTCCTGAACATTACTCTTTTAATGTGGAAACAATTTATAGTATTCGAGTTTCTTATGATACTCCCACTATTCCAAATGAGAAGAATTTTGCTCATGTGGAGAGTAGTAAATTTTCTATGCTTGTAGATCATGAAAAGAATGCTTTATGTGATGGTTATATTGTTGAATTCATTCATGATGCTACTGAAAATTATTATGAGGGAGGAATATATGCTTGTAGGGATTGCAATAATATCAAGTTTCCTCTTTGTGTGCTTAAAGTTTTGAAGTTATGCTTGTTTTGCCTTCCTATGCTAGTTGATTATTGTTCCCATAAGTTGTTTGCTCACAAAATCCCTATGCATAGGAAGTGGGTTAGACTTAAATGTGCTAGTCATATGCTTCATGATGCTCCCGTTATGTTTCAATTCTTATCTTTTATGTGAGCATCATTGTCATCATCATGCCTAGCTAAAAAGGAAATAAAGAAAAGCGCTTGTTGGGAGACAACACAATATTTACCTTTACTGTTTTTGTGTTTTCACATGATTAAGCTACTGTAGTAATCATGTTTTATAGCTTTTGTTTCAATAAAGTGTCAAGTAATACCTTTAGGATAGCCTACAGTGATAGTTAATTTGATCTTGCTGAAAAACAGAAACTTTTGCACGCACGAGATTAGTTTTCATAAATCACAGGAATGTGATTTTCATTTGATTCTTTTTGCATAAGATTAATAAACAAATTGCTCAGGTTTTCCTAATTTGGTAGGATTTTTGGAGTTGCAGAAGTATTCGAGAGTTACAGATTACTACAGACTGTTCTGTTTTTGACAGATTCTGTCTTCTATGTGTTGTTTGCTTATTTTGATGAATCTATGAGTAGTATCAGAGGGTATGAACCATAGAGAAGTTGGAATACAGTAGATATTACACCAATATGAATTTAGAATGAGTTCATTACAGTACCAAAAAGTGTTGATTTATTTTCTTATACTAACGGAGCTTACGAGTTTCCTATTGAGTTTTGTGTTGTGAAGTTTTCAAGTTTTGGGTAAAGATTCGATGGACTATGGAATAAGGAGTGGCAAGAGCCTAAGCTTGGGGATGCCCAAGGCACCCAATGTAATATTCAAGGACAACCAAGAGCCTAAGCTTGGGGATGCCCCGGATGGCATCCCCTCTTTCGTCTTCATCCATCGGTAACTTTACTTGCTATATTTTTATTCACCACATGATATGTGTTTCGCTTGGAGCATCTTGTATGATTTGAGTCTTTGCTTTTTAGTTTACCAAAATCATCCTTGCTGTACACACCTTTTGGGAGAGACACACATGAATTGGAATTTATTAGAATACTCTATGTGCTTCACTTATATCTTTTGAGCTAGATAATTTTGCTCTAGTGCTTCACTTATATCTTTTTAGAGCACAGTGGTGGTTTTATTTTATAGAAATTATTGATCTCTCATGCTTCACTTATATTATTTTGAGAGTCTTTTAGAACAGCATGGTAATTTGCTTTGGTTAAAATTTTAGTCCTAAAGTGATGAACATCCAAGATGGGTATAATAAAAACTATCATATAAAGTGCATTGAATACTATGAGAAGTTTGATTCTTTATGATTGTTTTGAGATATGAAGACGGTGATATTAGAGTCATGCTAGTTGAGTAGTTGTGAATTTGAGAAATACTTGTGTTGAGGTTTGTGATTCCCGTAGCATGCATGTATGGTGAACCGTCATGTGATGAAGTTGGAGCATGATTTATTTATTGATTGTCTTCCTTATGTGTGGAGGTCGGGATCGCGCGATGGTTAACTCCTACCAACCCTTCCCCTAGGAGCATGCGTTTAGTACTTTGTTTTGATGACTTGTAGATTTTTGCAATAAGTATGTGAGTTCTTTATGACTAATGTTGAGTCCATGGATTATACGCACTCTCACCCTTCCACCATTGCCAGCCTCTCTAATGTCGCGCACCTTTCGCCGATATCTTACACCCACCATATACCTTCCTCAAAACAGCCACCATACCTACCTATTATGGCATTTCCATAGCCATTCTGAGATATATTGCCATGCAACTTTCCACCGTTCTGTTTATTATGACACGCTTCATCATTGTCATATTGCTTTGCATGATCATGTAGTTGACATCGTATTTGTGGCAAAGCCACCTTTCATAATTCTTTCATACATGTCACTTTTGCTTCATTGCACATCCCGGTACACCGCCGGAGGCATCCATATAGAGTCATATTTTGTTCTAAGTATTGAGTTGTAAGTAAATAAAAGTGTGATGATCTTCATTACTAGAGCATTGTCCCATGTGAGGAAAGGATGATGGAGACTATGATTCCCCCACAAGTCGGGATGAGACTCCGAACGAAAAATTAAAAAAATTAAAAAAAGAGGCAAAAAAGAAGAAAAAGAGAAAAGGCCCAAACAAAAAAAAACAAAAAACAAAAAAAAGAGAGAAAAAGAGAGAAGGGGCAATGCTACTATCCTTTTACCACACTTGTGCTTCAAAGTAGCACCATGATATTTATGATAGAGAGTCTCTTATTTTGTCACTTTCATATACTAGTGGGAATTTTTCATTATAGAACTTGGCTGGTATATTCCAATGACGGGCCTCCTCAAATAGCCCTAGGTCTTCGTGAGCAAGCAAGTTGGATGCACACCCACTTAGTGTCTTTTATTGAGCTTTCATACACTTATAGCTCTAAGTGCATCTGTTGCATGGCAATCCCTACTCACTCACATTGATATCTATTGATGGGCATCTCCATAGCCCCTTGATACGCCTAGTTGATGTGAGACTATCTTGTCCTTTTTGTCTTCTCCACAACCACCATTCTATTCCACATATAGTGCTATGTCCATGGCTCACGCTCATGTATTGCGTGAAAGTTGAAAAAGTTTGGGAATACTAAAGTGTGAAACAATTGCTTGGCTGAAACCGGGGTTATGCATGATTTAAATATTTTGTGTGATGAAGATAGAGCATAGCTAGACTATATGATTTTGTAGGGATAACTTTCTTTGGCCATGTTATTTTGAGAAGACATAATTGCTTTGTTAGTATGCTTGAAGTATTATTATTTTTATGTCAATATTAAACTTTTGTCTTGAATCTTATGGATCTGAATATTCATGCCACAATAAAGGAAATTACATTGATAAATATGTTAGGTAGCATTCCACATAAAAAATTCTGTTTTTATCATTTACCTACTCGAGGACGAGCAGGAATTAAGCTTGGGGATGCTTGATACGTCTCTAACGTATCTATAATTTTTTATTGTTCCATGCTATTATATTATCCATCTAGGATGTTTTATATGCATTTATATGGTATTTTATATGATTTTTGGGACTAACCTATTAACCCAGAGCCTAGTGCCAGTTTTTGTTTTTTCCTTGTTTTTGAGTATCGCAGAAATGGAAAACCAAACGGAGTCCAATTGACCTGAAATTTGACGGAGATTATTTTTGGACCAGAAGAAGCCCACGGAGCATCGGAGATGGACCAGAAGAGTCCCGGGCTGCCCACGAGGGTAGGGGCGCGCCCACCCCCCTGGGCGCGCCCCCTGCCTCGTGGACAGCCCGGAGACCCCCCTGACTTCTTTTCGACGCCAAAACCTCTTATATACACAGAAACCTCCAGAAAATAACCTAGATCAGGAGTTCCGCCGCCGCAAACCTCCAGAGCCACCGCAAACCAATCTAGACCCGTTCCGGCACCCTGCCGGAGGGAGGAATCCCTCTCCGGTGGCCATCATCATCATCCCGGCGCTCTCCATGACGAGGAGGGAGTAGTTCACCCTCGGGGCTGAGGGTATGTACCAGTAGCTATGTGTTTGATCTCTCTCTCTCTCTCGTGTTCTTGAGGTGGTACGATCTTGATGTATCGTGAGCTTTGCTATTATAGTTGCATCTTATGATGTTTCTCCCCCTCTACTCTCTTGTAGTGGATTGAGTTTTCCCTTTGAAGTTATCTTATCGGATTGAGTCTTTAAGGATTTGAGAACACTTGATGTATGTCTTGCATGTGCTTATCTGTGGTGACAATGGGATATTCACGTGATCTACTTGATGTATGTTTTGGTGATCAACTTGCGGGTTCAGTGACCTTGTGAACTTATGCATAGGGGTTGGCACACGTTTTCGTCTTGATTCTCCGGTAGAAACTTTGGGGCACTCTTTGAAGTTCTTTGTGTTGGTTGAATAGACGAATCTGAGATTGTGTGATGCATATCGTATAATCATACCCACGGATACTTGAGGTGACATTGGAGTACCTAGGTGACATTAGGGTTTTGGTTGATTTGTGTCTTAAGGTGTTATTCTAGTACGAACTCTATGATAGATCGAACGGAAAGAATAGCTTCGTGTTATTTTACTACGGACTCTTGAATAGATCGATCAGAAAGGATAACTTTGAGGTGGTTTCGTACCCTACAATAATCTCTTCGTTTGTTCTCCGCTATTAGTGACTTTGGAGTGACTCTTTGTTGCATGTTGAGGGATAGTTATATGATCCAGTTATGTTATTATTGTTGAGAGAACTTGCACTAGTGAAAGTATGAACCCTAGGCCTTGTTTCCTAGCATTGCAATACCGTTTTCGCTCACTTTTATCATTAGTTACCTTGCTGTTTTATATTTTAAGATTACAAAAACCTATATCTACCATCCATATTGCACTTGTATCACCATCTCTTCGCCGAACTAGTGCACCTATACAATTTACCATTGTATTGGGTGTGTTGGGGACACAAGAGACTCTTTGTTATTTGGTTGCAGGGTTGTTTGAGAGAGACCATCTTCATCCTACGCCTCCCACGGATTGATAAACCTTAGGTCATCCACTTGAGGGAAATTTGCTACTGTCCTACAAACCTTTGCACTTGGAGGCCCAACAACGTCTACAAGAATGTTGTGTAGTAGACATCAGCGGTTCTCCCTAGTGACATCCGTCATGACTCGCCTTGCGTGGCGGCTTATGTTGAAGCTGATAATGAAAAGGCGCGTCAGGAAGCACTTGATCTGTTGGATGAGGAGCGTGACATTGCAGCGGCTCGTTCGGCGATTTATCAGCAGGATCTGCGCCGTTACTACAACCACCGGGTTAAAACCAGAACTTTCCAAGAAGGCGATCTGTTGCTCCGGCTTATCCAGGATCAGACTGATATGCACAAGTTATCCCCACCTTGGGAAGGACCTTTTGTGGTCAGCAAGAATCTGAACAATGGGTCATACTACCTTATCGATGTTCGAGACCACAAGGACTCACGCACGTCGGAGGAAGAGACTGGCCGGCCGTGGAATATAGCTCATCTTCGGCCTTACTACACCTGAGCCACTGGCTCTTCTGATGTACATATTTTTGACAATGTATATATTATGATCAATATAATAAACCGGCATCCCTGCTAAAGCAGGGCCTCTGTCGTTTTTCTCTTAATGAGTTTTTAGTTCCTTGGGAGCTTCTGATTTATGCACAAAGTTATGATTACCCTTTGAACCGGCTTATAAAGCCAATTGAAAAAAAACTTGGGGGCTTGCTACCCAGGTTAAAAGGGACCAAAGAGAGTGTTGCGAAAGCACAACTCAAACATAGGTGCCCATTGAGCATAGCTCAGAAATATTGCTTGGGGGCTCTTCTGTTCTAAAGAACAAGTGTTGCTATAACCCTTGTGATAGGCTTAAAAGCCAGGCTTGGAAGCCAGGTGTATTCACCTAAAACCCCGGGTTATCCTGCCTTTTTTAAGTAAGCCACTCCACCCAGGTATTCCTGGTATGACCCGCCGAACGTTTGACAGGTCAATCTTATGCAGACCCTGAACTTGTCAAAGTTAAAACGACGATTGGTTAATGTGAGGTCCATCTTATAAGGTTTGTAAAACGGTTTAACTCAGTGGCCTGGCAGCCCATGAAAAGCCTCGACTTTTCCGCCTGGCAGCCCATGAAAAGCATCGCTTTCGTGTGTTTTTGTTTTGATAGGTTTTTTGAGATTTATTCGATAAAGTTTATAAGGTTTTATTATCACACTTCGCCAGTGTTTATTAACCCGGCTCAGCTTTTGACTATAAGTCGTCAGTACATGATAAATTAAGATCCGGTGTTTATTAACCCGGCCTGGTTTTTGACTATAAGTCACCAATATGAAATAAACATAATATCCGGTGTTTATTAACCCGGCCTGGCTTTCTTCATAAGCCGGTAATATATGGTAAGTTACCATTAATCAAATTTGGGTTGTCATCCTTATTACACTGACTTGGTAAACCAGTAGTGCGATTACATATCACATGTATGATATATGGTTATTCTTAAATCCAGCTTTGGTTATAAACTAGGCTGGTTTCCCATAAATTTATATTGGGTATCATAACCCGTCCAGCGATCCATCATCTAATAACTACTCCACAATGCCTTCCCTTAGGCCCAAAGATGGTGAAGTGTCATGTGGTCGACATTCACATGACACCACTAAAGGAAGCAACAACATACATATCATAAAAATATCGAACGAATACCAAATTCACATGATTACTTATGACAAGACTTCTCTCATGTCCTCAAGAACAAAAGTAACTACTCACAAATCATATTCATGCTCAAGATCAGAGGAGTATTAGATAGAATCAAGGATCTGAACATATAACCTTCCACCAAATAAACCAACTAGCATCAACTATGAGATGCAATCAACACTACTAGCAAAACACAGGTACCAATCTGAGGTTTCGAGACAAAGATTGAATACAAGAGATGAACTAGGGTTTGAGATGAGATGGTGCTGGTGAAGATGTTGATAAAGATTTGTCCTCCCACGATGAGAGGGTCGTTGGTGATGACTATGGCTTTGATTTCCCCCTCCCGGAGAGAAGTTTCCCTAGTAGAATCTCTCCACTTGAGAGCAAAAGTGCTCCTGCCCAGGTTCCACCTCGAGATGGCAGCGTTTCGTCCCGAAACCTTCCTTCTGATTATTTTTCCTTGGTCAAATGGCACCATATAGGAGAAGATGGGCCCCAGAAGCCTGCCAAGGGAGCCACAAGCTCGAGGGGGGGGGGGGGCGCCCCCAGGCTTGTGGCCGCCTGGTGGGTCCTCCTCTGGTATTTCTTTTGCCAATAATTTTATTATATTCCAAAATAATTCTCCGTCAATTTTTAGCTCATTTGGAGTTGTTCAGAAAAAATGTCTTCGATATAGCCCTTTCTGGTCCAGAATTCCAGCTGCCGGCAATCACCCACTTCATGTGAAACTTGCAAAATAAGAGAGAAAAGGCATAAGAATTGTATTACAAAGTGAAATAACAGTCCATAATGCAATACATATCAACATAAAAAAATGATGCAAAATGGACGTATCACCCCCCCCCCCCGCGCCGCCGCCTCGCCCGAGACCCCACACCCCGTGCACCCAGTCGCCAACAAGGATCGCGTCGTCAGACCAAGTTGGGACAGAGGAGGATCTGAAGGCCGGTCGGGTCATTCCGGAGAGCTTTCCGCCCACACAGATGCAGCCGGTGGACGTCTGTCAGTCGACGTAGCTCGTTCTGCCGCGGACAAGCACGGGCACCCGCGGTGCCCAGGCTGCCCATGACCTGTTCGACGGAATGACAAAACAAAACTCGGCATGTTCTTGTGGCTCTCCTGTCCAATCAACTTTGCATATGCCATGTTCAATGTTTTGCATACACCGCTAGATCATTTTGGACATGATCCATCCTTGAAAACCATGATTATTTTCACGTTGAACATGATCAATGATAATCAAGATCCGACCCAAATGCACTATGAGTTGGGGGATTCAACTGAAGGAAATATGCCCTAGAGGCGATAATAAAGTTGTTATTTATATTTCCTTATACCATGATAAATATTTATTATTCATGCTAGAATTGTATTAACCGGAAACTTAGTACATGTGTGAATACATAGACAAATAGAGTGTCACTAGTATGCCTCTACTTGACTAGCTCGTTGAATCAAAGATGGTTAAGTTTCCTAGCCATAGACATGAGTTGTCATTTGATTAACGGGATCACATCATTGGAGAATGATGTGATTGACTTGACCCTTTTCATTAGCCTAGCACTTGATCGTTTAGTTTATTTGCTATTGCTTTCTTCATGACTTATACATGTTCCTATGACTATGAGATTATGCAACTCCCGAATACCGTAGGAACACTTAGTGTGCTACCAAACGTCACAATGTAACTGGGTGATTATAAAGGTGCTCTACAGGTGTCTCCGATGGTGTTTGTTGAGTTGGCATAGATCGAGATTAGGATTTGTCACTCCGATTGTCGGAGAGGTATCTCTGGGCCCTCTCGGTAATGCACATCACTATAAGCCTTGCAAGCAATGTGACTAATGAGTTAGTTGCGGGGTGATGCATTACGGAACGAGTAAAGAGACTTGCCGGTAACGAGATTGAACTAGGTATTGAGATACCGATGATTGAATCTCGGGCAAGTAACATACCGATGACAAAGGGAACAATGTATGTTGTTATGCGGTTTGACTGATAAAGATCTTCGTAGAATATGTAGGAACCAATATGAGCATCCAGGTTCCGCTATTGGTTATTGACTGGAGATGAGTCTCGGTCATGTCTACATAATTCTCGAACCGGTAGGGTCCGCACGCTTAACGTTCTGTGACGATCGGTATTATGAGTTTATGTGTTTTGATGTACCGAAGGTTGTTCAGAGTCCCGGATGTGATCACAGACATGACGAGGAGTCTCGAAATAGTCGAGACATAAATATCGATATATTGGATGGCTATGTTTGGACATCGGAATAGTTCCGGGTGAGTTCGGGCATTTACCGGAGTACCGGGAGGTTAGCCGAACCCCCCAGTGACTGTATGGGCCTTAGTGGGAGAGAGGAGGCGGCCTAGGAGGGGGCGCCCCCAAGCCCAATCCGAATTGGGAAGGGGTCCGGCCCCACTTTCCTTCCTCCCTCTGTCCTCCTTCCTTCCTCTCCTACTCCTACTTGGAAGGGGGGGGGGGGATCCTACTCCCGGTGGGAGTAGGACTCCCCTAGGGCGCGCCATAGAGAGGGCCGGCCCTCCCCCTCCTCCACTCCTTTATATACGGGGAAGGGCACCCCATAGACACATAAGATGATCATTGTCTTAGCCGTGTGCGGTGCCCCCTCCACCATAATCCACCTCGGTCATATCGTCGTAGTGCTTAGGCGAAGCCCTGCGCCGGTAGCTTCATCATCACCGTCATCACGCCGTCGTGCTGACAGAGCTCTCCCTCGACACTCAGCTGGATCGAGAGTTCATGGGACGTCACCGAGCTGAACGTGTGCAGATCGCGGAGGTGCCGTACTTTCGGTACTAGGATCGGTCGGATCGTGAAGACGTATGACTACATCAACCGCGTAGTCATAACGCTTCCGCTTACGGTCTACGAGGGTACGTGGACTATACTCTCCCCTCTGGGTTCTATGCATCACCATGATAGATCTTGCGTGTGCGTAGGAATTTTTTTGAAATTACTGCGTTCCCCAACAGTGGCATCCGAGCCAGGTCTATGCGTAGATGTTATATGCACGAGTAGAACACAAAGAGTTGTGGGCGATAATAGTCATACTGCTTACCAGCATGTCATACTTTGATTCGGCGGTATTGTTGGATGAAGCGGCCCAGACCGACATTATGCGTACGCTTACGCGAGACTGGTCATACCGACGTGGTTCACACACAGGTGGCTAGCTAGTGGGTGTCTGTTTCTCCAACTTTAGTTGAATCGAGTGTGGCTATGCCCGGTCCTTGTTGAAGGTTAAAAGAGCACACTTGACGAAAAATCGTTGTGGTTTTTGATGCATAGGTAAGAACGGTTCTTGTTAAGCCCGTAGCAGCCACGTAAAACTTGCAACAACAAAGTAGAGGATGTCTAACTTGTTTTTGCAGGGCATGTTGTGATGTGATATGGTCAAGACGTGATGATATATAAATTGTTGTATGAGATGATCATGTTTGGTAACAGTTATCGGCAACTGGCAGGAGCCATATGGTTGTCGCTTAATTGTATAAAATGCAATCGCCATTTAACTGCTTTACTTTATCACTAAGCGGTAGCGATAGTCGTAGAAGCAATAGTTGGCGAGACGACAATGATGCTTCGATGGAGATCAAGGTGTCAAGCCGGCGACGATGGTGATCATGACGGTGCTTTGGAGATGGAGATCAAAGGCACAAGATGATGATGGCCATATCATATCACTTATATTGATTGCATGTGATGTTTATCCTTTATGCATCTTATTTTGCTTAGTTTGGCGATAGCATTATAAGATGATCTCTCACTAAATTTCAAGGTATTAGTGTTCTCCCTGAGTATGCACCGTTGTGACAGTTTGTCGTGCCAAGACACCACCTGATGATCGGGTGTGATAAGCTCTACGTTCACATACAATGGGTGCAAGCCAGTTTTGCACACGCAGAATACTCGGGTTAAACTTGACGAGCCTAGCATATGCAGATATGGCCTCGGAACACTGGAGACCGAAAGGTCGAGCGTGAATCATATAGTAGATATGATCAACATAGTGATGTTCACCACTGAAAACTACTCCATCTCACGTGATGATCGGATATGGTTTAGTTGATTTGGATCACGTGATCATTTAGATGACTAGAGGGATGTCTATATAAGTGGGAGTTCTTAAGTAATATGATTAATTGAACTTTAATTTATCATGAACTTAGTCCTGGTAGTATTAGCATATCTATGTTGTGGGTCAATAGCTCGCGATGTAGCTCCCCGTTTATTTTTATATGCTCCTAGAGAAATATAAGTTGAAAGATGATAGTAGCAATGATGCGAACTTGGTACGTGATCTGAGGATTTTTCCTCATTGCTACACAGAAGAATTATGTCCTTGATGCATCGCTAGGTGATAGACCTATTGCAGGAGCAGATGCAGACGTTATGAACGTTTTGACAAAAGCTCGGTATGATGACTACTTGATAGTTTAGTGCACCATGCTTTACGGCTTAAAACCGGGACTTCAAAAATGTTTTGAACATCATGGAGCATATAAGATGTTCCAAGAGTTGAAATTAGTATTTCAGACTCATGCCCGTGTCGAGAGGTATGAGACCTTTGACAGTACTTTGCCTACAAGATGGAGGAGAATAGCTCAACCGTGAGCATGTACTCAGATTGTCTGGGTACTACAATTGCTTGAATCAAGTGGGAGTTAATCTTCCAGATAAGATAGTAATTGACAAAGTTCTCTAGTCATTATCTCCAAGTTAGTAGAACTTCGTGATGAACTATAATATGCAAGGGATGACGAAAGTAATTCCCGAGCTCTTCGCGATGCTGAAATCAACGAAGGTAGAAATCAAGAAAGAGCATCAAGTGTTGATGGTTAACAAGACCACTAGTTTCAAGAAAAGGGCAAAGGGATAGAAGGGGAACTTCAAGAAGAACGGCAAGCAAGTTGCTGCTCAAGTGAAGAAGCCCAAGTCTGGACCTAAGCCTGAGACCGAGTGCTTCTACTGCAATGGAAATGGTCACTAGAAGTGGAACTACCCTAGATACTTGGCGGATAAGAAGAATGGCAAAGTGAACAAAGGTATATTTGATATACATGTTATTTATGTGTACTTTACTAGTGTTTATAGCAACCCCTCGGCATTTGAAACTGGTTCAGTTGCTAAGAGTAGTAACTCGAAACGGGAGTTGCAGAATGAACAGAAACTAGTTAAGGGTGAAGTGATGATGTGTGTTGGAAGTAGTTCGAAGATTGATATGATCATCATCACACACTCCCTATACTTTCGGGATTAGTGTTGAACCTAAATAAATGTTATTTGGTGTTTGCATTGAGAATGAATATGATTTGATCATGTTTATTGCAATACGGTTATTCATTTAAGTTAGAGATTAATTGTTGTTCTGTTTACATGAATAAAACCTTCTATGGTCATACACCCAATGAAAATGGTTTATTGGATCTCGATCGTAGTGATACACATATTCATAATATTGAAGCCAAAAGATGCAAAGTTAATAATGATAGTGCAACTTATTTGTGGCACTGCCGTTTAGGTCATATTGGTGTAAAGCGCATGAAGAAACTCCATGCTGATGGGCTTTTGGAATCACTTGATTGTGAAACACTTGATGCTTGCAAACCATGCCTCATGGGCAAGATGACTAAGACTCCGTTCTCCAGAACAATGGAGCGAGCAACTGACTTATTGGAAACAATACATACTGATGTATGCGGTCCGATGAGTGTTAAGGCTCGCGGCGGGTATCGTTATTTTCTGACCTTCACAGATGATTTGAGCAGATATGGGTATATCTACTCGATGAAACATAAGTCTGAAACATTTGAAAAGTTCAAAGAATTTTAGAGTGAAGTAGAAAATCATCGTAACAACAAAATAAAGTTTCTACGATCTGACCGCGGAGACGAATATTTGAGTTATGAGTTTGGTCTTCATTTAAAACAATGTGGAATAGTTTCACAACTCACGCCACCTGGAACACCACGGCATAATGGTGTGTCCGAACATCATAACCGTACTTTATTGGATATGGTGCGATCTATGACGTCTCTTACCGATTTACCACTATCGTTTTGGGATTATGCATTAGAGACAACTACTTTCACGTTAAATAGGGCACCATCTAAATCCGTTGAGACAACACCGTATGAACTGTGGTTTAGCAATAAACCTAAGCCGTCGTTTCTTAAAGTTTGGGGCTGCGATGCTTATGTGAAAAAGCTTCAACCTGATAAGCTCGAACCCAAATCGGAGAAATGCGTCTTCATAGGATACCCAAAAGAAACTGTTGGGTACACCTTCTATCACAGATCCAAAGGCAAGATCTTTTTTGCTAAAAATGGATCCTTTCTAGGGAAGGAGTTTCTCTCGAAAGAAGTGAGTGTGAGGAAAGTAGAACTTGATGAGGTAATTGTACCTTCTCCCGAACTGGAAAGTACTTCATCACAGAAATCAGTTCCAGTGATTACTACACCAATTAGTGAGGAAGCTAATGATGATCATGAAACTTCAGATCAAATTACTACCGAACCTCGTAGGTCAACCAAAATAAGATCCGCACCAGATGTACGGTAATCCTGTTCTGGAGGTCATGTTACTTGACTATGACGAACCTACGAACTATGAGGAAGCGATGATGAGCCCAGATTCCGCGAAATGGCTTGAGGCCATGAAATCTGAGATGGACCCATGTATGAGAACAAAGTATGGACTTTGGTTGACTTGCCCGATGATCGGCAAGCAATAGAGAATAAATGGATCTTCAAGAGGAAGACAGACGCTGATAGTAATGTTACTATCTATAAAGCTCGAATTGTCGCAAAAATGTTTTCAACAAGTTCAAAGTGTTGACTACGATGAGATTTTCTCACTTGTATCGATGCTTAAAAGTCTGTCCGAATCATGTTAGCAATTGCCGCATTTTATGAAATTTGGCAAATGGATGTCAAACCTGCATTCCTTAATGGATTTATGAAAGAAGAGTTGTATGTGACGCAACCGGAAGGTTTTGTCGATCCTAAAGGTGCTAACAAAGTGTGCAAAGCTCCAGCGATCCATCTATTGACTGGTGAAAAAGCATCTCGGAGTTGGAATATACATTTTGATAGTGTGATCAAAGCATATAGTTTTATACAGACTTGAGGTGAAGCCTGTATTTTCAAGAAAGTGAGTGGGAGCTCTGTAGCATTTCTAATATTATATGTGGATGACATATTGTTGACTGGAAATGATATAGAATTTCTGGATAGCATAAAAGGATACTTGAACAAGAGTTTTCAACGAAAGACCTCGGTGAAGCTGCTTATATATTGGGCATCAAGATCTATAGAGATAGATCAAGATGCTTAATTGGACTTTCACAAAGCACATACCTTGATAAAGTTTTCAAGAAGTTCAAAATGGATCAAGCAAAGAAAGGGTTCTTGCTTGTGTTACAAGGTGTGAAGTTGAGTCAGACTCAATGCCCGACCACTGCAGAAGATAGAGAGAAAATGAAAGTCATTCCCTATGCTTCAGCCATTGGTTCTATCATGTATGCAATCTTGTGTACCAGACCTGATGTGTGCCTTGCTATTAGTTTAGCAGGGAGGTACCAAAGTAATCCAGGAGTGGATCAGTGGACAGCGGTCAAGAACATCCTGAAATACCTGAAAAGGACTAAGGATATGTTTCTCGTTTATGGAGGTGACAAAGAGCTCATCGTAAATGGTTACGTCAATGCAAGCTTTGACACTAATCCGGAGGACTCTAAGTCACAAACCGGATACGTGTTTATATTGAACGGTGGAGCTGTCAGTTGGTGCAGTTCTAAGCAAAGCGCCGTGGCAGGATCTACGTGTGAAGCGGAGTGCATAGCTGCTTAGGAAGCAGCAAATGAAGGAGTCTGGATGAAGGAGTTCATATCCAATCTAGGTGTCATACCTAGTGCATCGGGTCCAATGAAAATCTTTTGTGACAATACAGGTGCAATTGCCTTGGCAAAGGAATCCAGATTTCACAAGAAAACCAAGCACATCAAGAGACGCTTCAATTCCATCCGCGATCAAGTCAAGGAGGGAGACATAGATATTTGCAAGATACATATGGATCTGAATGTTGCAGACCCGTTGACTAAGCCTCTCTCACGAGCAAAACATGATCAGCACCAAGACTCCATGGATGTTAGAATCATTACTGTCTAATCTAGATTATTGACTCTAGTGCAAGTGGGAGACTGAAGGAAATATGCCCTAGAGGCAATAATAAAGTTGTTATTTATATTTCCTTATATCATGATAAATGTTTATTATTCATGCTAGAATTGTATTAACCGGAAACTTAGTACATGTGTGAATACATAGACAAACAGAGTGTCACTAGTATGCCTCTACTTGACTATCTTGTTGAATCAAACATGGTTAAGTTTCCAAGCCATAGACATGAGTTGTCATTTGATTAACGGGATCACATCATTGGAGAATGATGTGATTGACTTGACCCTTTCCGTTAGCCTAGCACTTGATCGTTTAGTTTATTTGCTATTGCTTTCTTCTTGACTTATACATGTTCCTATGACTATGAGATGGGGCAACTCCCGAATACCGGAGGAACACTTAGTGTGCTATCAAACGTCACAACATAACTGGGTGATTATAAAGGTGCTCTACAGGTGTCTCCGATGGTGTTTGTTGAGTTGGCATAGATCGAGATTAGAATTTGTCACTCCGATTGTCGGAGAGGTATCTCTGGGCCCTCTCGGTAATGCACATCACTATAAGCCTTTTAAGCAATGTGACTAATGAATTAGTTGTGGGGTGATGCATTACGGAACGAGTAAAGAGACTTTCCGGTAACGAGATTGAACTAGGTATTGAGATACCGACGATCGAATCTCGGGCAAGTAACATACCGATGACAAAGGGTTGTTATGCGGTTTACCGATAAAGATCTTCGTAGAATATGTAGGAACCAATATGAGCATCCAGTTTCCGCTATTGTTTATTGACCGGAGATGAGTCTCGGTCATGTCTACATAGTTCTCAAACCCGTAGGGTCCGCACGCTTAACGTTCTGTGACGATCGGTATTATGAGTTTATGTGTTTTGATGTACTGAAGATTGTTCGGAGTCCCGGATGTGATCACGGACATGACGAGGAGTCTCGAAATGGTCTAGACATAAAGATCGATATATTGGATGGCTATGTTTGGACATCGGAATGGTTCCGGGTGAGTTCGGGCATTTACCGGAGTACCGGGAGGTTACTGGAACCCCCCGGGGAGTGTATGGGCCTTATTGGGCCTTAGTGGGAGAGAGGAGGAGGCGGCCTAGGAGGGGGGGCGCCCCTCCCAAGCCCAATCCAAATTGGGAAGGGGGCCGACCCCCTTTCCTTCCTCCCTCTCTCCTCCTTCCTTCCTCTCCTACTACTACTTGGAAGGGGGGAATCCTACTCCCGGTGGGAGTAGGACTCCCCTAGGGCATGCCATAGAGAGGGCCGGCCCTCCCCCTCCTCCACTCCTTTATATACAGGGGAAGGGGGCACCCCATAGACAAATAAGTTGATCATTGTCTTAGCCGTGTGCGGTGCCCCCTCCACCATAATCCACCTCGGTCATATCGTCGTAGTGCTTAGGCGAAGCCCTGCGCCGGTAGCTTCATCATCACCGTCATCACGCCGTCGTGCTGACGAAGCTCTCCCTCGACACTCAGCTGGATCGAGAGTTCGTGGGACGTCACCGAGCTGAACGTGTGCAGATCGCGGAGGTGCCGTACTTTCGGTACTAGGATCGGTCGGATCGTGAAGACGTACGACTACATCAACCGCGTTGTCATAACGCTTTTGCTTACGGTCTACGAGGGTACGTGGACTATACTCTCCGCTCTCGTTGCTATGCATCACCATGATAGATCTTGCGTGTGCGTAGGATTTTTTTTTGAAATTACCGCGTTCCCCAACACCAACTTGCCCTTCACTTGAAGTTGAGACAACATCAAATTCCAATCCAAGCAAGAAGAAAAGAAGTCAAAGACAGCAAAGGCAAGAGGTTCGACATTCTACACTTTTGAGGATATCTTGTTGGTAAAATGTTGGTTGGCCACAACAATAGACCCAATATGCGGCACGGAACAAAAGGGGACAAGTATTGGGAGAAGATTTGGAAGGAATATCATGAACAAAAGCAATATGTGGAGCCGCATCATATCGTCACCAATTGCAATGTGGCATCTCTTCAATATCGATGGGGGGTCATTCAAGGGGAAGTGAACAAGTATGTTGACTACTATTCACAAGTGCTTGGTCGCCCTCAAAGTGGGATGGGAGTGGTAAACTCATGTAAGCTAAATTATTTTCACGTTGTCATCATTTGCGTATACTTGTTTTTTTGCATTCTCATGCTCATATATATTTTGTTTGCTAGACAGTGGCGGCGGCCATTATGTATCAACAAACGGAGAAGAAACCATTTGGTTTTAGCTATTGTTGGGTGATATTGAATGGCAAACCAAAGTGGACACATTTGTTGCCGATCTCAAGGCCGGTAAGAAGAGGAATCATAGCTCAAGCTCCCACCAATCAATTGGGTTGGACGAAGAAGAGGAAGATGTTGTGGTGGACAATGGAATAGCCACCATGCCAAAGGATAACCAGCACATGATGAGAAACAAGTGGGCGAAGGCAAAGGCCTCCCATGACCCCACGGCTACAAAAATGTACTCCACATGGACGGGCATTTTTCGGTTCGGGAGAACAAGAAAGAGATATACAAGCTCATACTGGATGCGCAAAAGGAGAGGATGGATTGGGTTCAGAAGTGGGCAAAGAATTGCAGAGCACTTGGGCACGAGGTCAATGAGACTGAGGAGGACTGGAGGAGCAGGAGCCGCCGTCGTCGGGGTCGACTTCCGCAGCAGCTGTCGTCCATCTTCCCCATGTCGTCGTCCTCTTCCACATGCCATCGACTTCCGTAGCACCCGCTCGGGACTTGGAGGAGGAGGTGGTGGATGAGAAGGTCGAGGACGAGGAGTGCACGCCCCATGCTGCCGTCATGCCTCCAGATCGAGCGCCAACCCGTTGTCATGTCTCCATATCGAGCGCCGCCTCGTCCAAGAAGGGATTTTAAGGACCGGCGCGTCGTCGTGGAGGAGGGAGAGGAGCTCAGCGACGTAGGGGAGGGGAGCGGCGCAGCGTCAGGAGGCTGCGGGGAGGGGAGCGACGGGCGACAGGACAGAGGGACTGTGGGTTTGGTCGGAGAAAGTTGGAGGGTTTTTTTTGTAAGAATGCCCTCACGACATTCTTTTTCGGACGGAGGGAGTATATATGTATGGTTCCTGTTGCGAAGAGCATGATTTCACACTTAATTTGTGGTGTATAGTTAAGTATAGTTAAGGAATTTTATCTTATTTATATGAAGGAACGATGTTGCATATTGCATTGTTTGTTATCTCCCTTTCTCTCACTCTCAGAAAAATCCATATCATGTCACACACCGCAATCATACTATATACTGCATTGAGCAGAAGTAGGGTTCGGTACAGCACTACATTAAGCCAGATTGAGAGCAGAATCATATACGGACTACTGCATTTATTGGCATCAGTAGCGATCAGGTGTTTTTGTTGCTGGATTAATTTGGCCACTGATCTCGCCGGCAGATCACGCTACAGAGCAGAGACCTGCGAGCTCTCTAGTCAATCCGCCTTGAGGGTGTTGCCGACGTCGATGACGAAGCGGTACCTGACGTCGCCCTTCGCCAGGCGCTCCATTGCCGCGTTCACCTCCCCGGCGCCGATCACCTCAACGTCCGCCGCCACGCCGTGCTCGGCGGCGAAGTCCAGCATCTCCTGCGTCTCGCTGATGCTCGCCATGCAGCTCCCGGCAAGAGTCTTGCCGCCTGTTCGACCGCATTATAAAAGATCAAACCAGGAAGAGAAGCTCACAAGATTTTTCTGAATGAAGGAAGATCATAAGATTTTTCTGAGTGATGAAGGAAGATCACAATCGAAGCTGAACTTACCGCCGATGAGAGCGAATGCGGAGACCTGCAGGGGCTTATCGGGGATGCCGAGCAGGATCATCTTGCCGTGGGGCTTGAGGAGCGCCAGGTACGGGTGCAGGGACGCGGCGGCGGACGCCGTGTTCACGATGCCGTGCATGGTGCCCGCGGCGGCCTTCATCTCCGCCGCGTCGGTGCTGAGGACGAACGCGTCGGCGCCCAGCCGCTCCAGCGCCTCCTCCCGCTTCGCAGGTGACGTGCTGATCACCGTCACCTTCCCCGCCCCGAACGCCCTGGCGAACTTGACGGCGACGTGGCCGAGCCCGCCGAGGCCGATCACGCCGACGTGGCTGCCGGGCGCGCCCAGCGCGTGGCGCCGCATGGGGGCGTACACGGTGGCGCCCGCGCAGAGCAGCGGCGCGGCGGCGTCGAGCGGCAGGGCGTCGGGGAAGCGGACGACGAAGCGCGCGTCGGCGACGACCATGTCGGAGTAGCCGCCGCGGGTGACGGTGCCGTCCCTGTCGCGGGAGTTGTAGGTGAGGACGACCCTGGCGCAGTAGTTCTCGGCGCCCTCCTCGCAGCTCTCGCAGGCCCGGCAGGCGTTCACCATGCAGCCGACGCCCACCCTGTCGCCGGCCGCGAACCCCGCCACGTTCTTGCCCACCTCCGTCACCACCCCGGCGATCTCGTGCCTGCAACCATATAATCGGTGATTATAACAAGTTGTGACACGGTGATCAGCCTGGCGATCTGGTGGCTCCTATGAGTAATGTGTGAAGTTTACCCGGGGACGACGGGGTAGATGGCGTTCTTCCAGTCGTTCTTGATGGTGTGCAGGTCGGAGTGGCAGATGCCGCAGTAGAGCACCTTTATGGCCACGTCGTCATCACCAGTGCTCCTGCAGAATTAACGGCGACATTAGATTCTCACGAACCAGTTCAGACAATTCTACTGCATCGGAAGGATCGTGTCAGAAACACAACTATCTCCTCTGCTATTGCACTCACCCATGAGCATGTTTCAGAACTGCAATTTGCTGACGCGGGGTACAGACTCAGAGCTCACAATGACAATGGAGACTGCTAACCTTAATCATTCAAGATTTGCATCTGAAAATTCAACTAGTTACCGATAACACGAACTCTTTAGACTACTTCCTCCATCCCAAGTTACTTTTCACTCAAATGAAGGGTTTGCACTGTTAAAAATGAGACCAACCCAAGGGCTACTCCTCGTTGACATTTTTTTATAGGAGAAACTCCGCGAGCACCGCGCATCCGAGCAGGGCTCGAACTCGGATGGGCTGGCAGCTATCCCAACTGCCCAGCCAACGGGTCGACGCCCCGTCCTCAAAGGGTTTGCACTGTTGTTATAGCTGAAAGAGGACACGTGCATGGTCACGCGAACATCAACATGGTGAGCTGGCCGGCATAATAAATGAGAAAAAAACTGAAACAATTCCTCTCTGCGGGCAGAATCCGGTCTCTGGGACAGTGGGACATCTTCATCCATCTCCCTTAAACTCAGCCATGTGCAGGTGCAGCAGGCAGGAGCGGGGCGATGAACAACTTGACGATCCACGAACCGTACACATACGTAGCAACGCAATTGAATTGCCTTGAATTAATGCAGAGTTACTGCCAGCCAGCTAGAGAAGGAGGAGGCCCAGGACGAAACGAGTATACTGAGCTCCGATCTAGGGTACGTACGTAGCGGATGGCGGGACATGTTGTGGACTGAGATAGTACGTAGCATGCAGCAGCCAGAAAGGTCAAGCTAGTGGCGGGCACCATAAGTTCTTTGCAGGGGCAGTAATAAAATTCGCCTTCACTCCAAGAACTTTCAAGGAAAGAAGGAAGGTTCGGTACCTGCAGCTGCAGTTGAATTGAGGTCTGACCCGATCTGGTATGATGTGTGTGTGTGTGGGTGATGCAGAGAGCAGCGGATGGGTAAAGGTTTAACATCGGCAGCTCTACTTGCATGTTACTACTAGCTAGCACTTACCCTTATTTAATTGCCTATCACCAACTCGGAACTGAAGTCGCCAGAATTTCATAGTTGGTATTGTGAGTTGCAACATAGTAGCTACAATGGTTTTACTTTACTGGTTCTTCAGAAATCACTGTTGATCGCTTGGAACAAGAGGGCTCGAGAGGCTGAGTAAGAAGTGAGTATATTTTCCTAGTAGAACAGTACTAAGATACTTGCAGGAAAATGTGACGTAAATAATATTGTCCCTTCTCCGCATGGGGCGAAGTGACAGATCGTAGTTTACTTGAGATACCAAATTAAGATCGGCTACGCGCGTACGCTGACCACAGAACCAAATTCAGAGTCTCAAGCTTGCACTTAATTGGCGTGCTTGATCTGAACCGCAAACTAGCACGACGCGCACGACCTACTGAGTCTGATCCCACAGCCCCAGCCGAGCTAGCGCAGGCGTAGAAATTACAAACCGGGACGATTCCCCGCAATGGCGACCGCCGGTGTGTCTCAGACAAGAGACTGACAGGGGATGGGGATGGGCTAGCAGCTAGCTAGATAGGGGAGCGTGCGTGCGTGCGTACCTTCGGAGGATGCGGATGGGCGAGAGGTGGCCGGATGCGTCGTGCGCCGCGAGCCCCACCGCCTTCCTCGGGTGCTGCTGCTGCTCCCCCGTCGTCGTGGTCGTCGCCGTAGGCGCCATTGCGGATGGGCGACGTTGGCCGGAGAAAGAGAGAAGCGAGTCGTCTTGGGTGGCTTTTGCGAGCTAGTTGAATGACGGTGTGCTCCGCGCGCGCCTCCGCGCTGCCTGGTTTTATAGCGACGGGAGCGCACGCCGGGGGCAGATGGAGGCGACAGAGCGAGCCGAGCAGGCGTGGCGTTCACATCGTCCTGCACAGCTCGACTAAACACGAAAGCATTGTGCGAACGGTCGAACCGATTGTGTCATTCCCGCTCGATCAAGTTTTTACTGCAGTATATATACGTGACAGTACAGTGTGATGACAGATGATGATATATATAAAGATGTAATGTAAGACTTTTTTTGACAGTCTTACATTATGAGACGAGTACTTAATAGGTAATTGTTATGAGTCACAAACACCATCGCTTGGACATTTACCTTTTCCAACTCTTGATCCGCGGCATATGACAACAATTGAGTACTCAAACGGTATCACCCTATCAAGAGCCTCTCACATGGTGCTCTCGATTCAACTTCAACCCGGACGCAGTCGGACTTCCAAGAGCATCCCCAATAGATGATGTATATTTTGGTGCTTCAAACCGGTGATGCAAAAATTTAGAGCACCAAAAAGTGTTTTTTACATCTAAAAAAAAACCTCCACTTCGACGGATGGTCCAAAACAGAGATGTAAAAGAGCAACTCTAACAGACGGTCCAAAACGAAGATGTAAAACCGGATGCCGGCCGCGCGGCTGCTATTCAGTCGTTGTATAGCCACGGTTTTGCATTGAAATATCACTTAAATTTTCAAATTAAAGTGCATCATCATCATAGTTTCAAATCCCTAACAAAAGTGCATCATCGTCATCATAGTTTCAAATCCCTCTACCAAAAATGCATCGCCCCAATCAAAATTTTCACCCTACAAATTAAAATGCACATGAATATCATTCATGCGGGTCATCAACACCACCGGCGTTGTGAACTGTGGTACGATCATCATCATCACCGGCTTCTTTGTCGACGTTGTGAAGCGGTGAAGTCTCGTTGCTGGGAGCACCACCGGAAGCACCTTCATTGCCTCCCATGCCGGTCATGTTGCTGACGAAGCCACCTCCAACGCCACTCATGTTGCCTCCATAGCCACCTCCGAAGCCCCCCATCATGTTGCCACCAAAACCACCTCCCATGCCGGTCATGTTGCCTCCGAATCCACCTCCCATGCCACTAAAGCCACCTTCCATGTTGCCACCAAATCCACCTCCCATGTTTCCGCGAAATGCACCATTCATGGCACCTCCCGTCATGTTCATGTAGCCACCCATGGCACCTCCCATGACTCCTCCCATGGCACCTCCCATGCCTCCTCTCATCATCATTTGCCTCATGAGCATTTGCTTCTTCATGAGCATTTCATCATGACAAAGTTCAACATAGGCCTTTGCCTTGGGATCAAGAGTAGATGTGTCCATAAACATAAACTCGAGTGCCTTTTCCTCGACCATCTTCATCCCCTCGGTCGCGGCCTTTTTCTCCTCTAGGTCCACCTTCCTCTCCTTGGTCGTCGCCAACCTCTCCTCGGTCGCCGCCCTCTTCTCCTCGGTCGACGCCCTCTGCCGCTCGGCCTCACTCCTCTCCTCTATTTCCTTGAGCTTCAAACTTCTTTTTTCTTTGGCATACTCTTTCCTCGCCGTGATAATGGCATCAAATCATTCCTCAAGATCATTATCTCCGGCCTTGGCTCCCTTCACTTTCTTGTTTCCGTCGGACCTATAAGATTTTGTCGCGGAGTGAGGAGTGGGGCTCCTTCTCTCCTCAGCGGCGATATCTTCTTTATCCTCAATCATCACACTCTTCTTCTCGCCTTTCATGTTCCTCTCTCGAAACAATCCTTGCGCAATCATTTTCTACAATAAAACAACCAACACGTCATCATCAAAATGTGGAACAATCCAATATTTGAGAAAGCACGCATGAAGAGGAAATATTTACCAAGTCACTATCACCGCAACCACTTGGGTTCATGCGAGCAACATTTGACAAGCAACCGGCCCACTTTTGGCATTCGACGTTGATGGTGGACAAACGTTGGCGAAGAGAGTCGCTCGAATGGAAGTGACCACTTGTGTTGCGCTCATCGAAGTGATCCTTGATGCGTTGCCAATAGGTGTTTACCATTTGGTCGCTTCCAACGGATGCATCTTGAGAGACTTTCTTCCATGAGGTGTGTTAGAAGGGAATAGAGGAGATTGGTGGAATCGTTCGTTATATTGCTTGAGCCCTGTGGGCATATATATAGGAATACATGGTCATCTTGGAGTACAAGTCAAGGTAGAATAAATTCTACGCTGTCCTACGTTTCCTAAATAACCCTTATACTCAACATCCCCCCGCAGTCACAATGGTAGCGACGCAGACGGTGAGATTGGAGAAGAATCCGAAGGCAAGCTGACGGACACCCCCCATAGTCGTAACGGTCGATGCATCACGGAGTCGTGGCTGGAGTGGAAACCGACGAGGTTGCTCAAGCAAGTCGGTAGCCCTTTGTGCTGTTTGTCGATGTATTCGAGAGCGTAGGGTGGTGTAGCCTGATACGTCTCCAACGTATCTATAATTTTTGCTTGTTCCATGCTGTTATATTATCATTCTCGGGTATTTTGCAATCATTTTATAGCAACTTTATATCATTTTTTGGGACTAACTTATCGACATAGTGCCCAGTGCCAGTTGCTGTTTTTTTGCTTGTTTTTTACTTCGCGGAATATCAGTACCAAACGGAGTCCAAACGCAGTGAAACTTTTTGGAGATTTTTTCTGGACCAGAAGACATCAAGTGGGCCAAAGAAGTACCAGAGGGGAGGCCCGAGGTGGACACAGCCCACCAGGGCGCGCCAGGAGGCCCAGGTGCACCCAGGGTGGTTGTGCCCCCCTCGGTAACCTCCCGCACCGCCTCTTCGCCCTATAAATACCCAAATATTCTAGAAATCCTAGGGGAGTCGACGAAACACAATTCCAGCCGCCGCAAGTTCCAAAGACACGAGATCTAATCTAGACACCATCACGGAGGGGTTCATCATCCTCATTGGTGCCTCTCCGATGATGTGTGAGTAGTTCATTATAGACATACGAGTCTGCAGGTAGTAGCTAGATGGCTTCTTCTCTCTTTTTGATTCTCAATACAATAGTCTCTTGGTGATCTATTTGATGTAACTCTTTTTTGCGGTGTGTTTGTTGGGATCCGATGAACTTTGAGTTTATGATCAGATCTATATCCATGAATATTATTTGAGTCTTCTTTGATCTCTTATAGGCATGATTATTTATAGCCTCGCATTTCTTCTTCGAATCTTCGGTTTAGTTAGGCCAACTAGATCGATTTTTCTTGCCATGAGAAGAGGTGCTTTGTGATGGTTCGATCTTGCGGTGTTCTTTCCCAGTGATAGAAGGGCGGCAAGACACGCATGTATCGTTGCTATTAAGTATAACAAGACGGGGGCTATTCCTACATGAATAGATCTCGTCTGCATCATGTCATCGTTCTTATTGCATTACTCCATTTTCTTCATGAACTTAATACACTAGATGCATGCTGGATAACGGTCGATGTGTGGAGTAATAGTAGTAGATGCAGGCAGAAGTCGGTCTATTAATCTTGGATATGATGTCTATAAATTGATAATTGCCTTGGATATCGTCATAATTATTCGATTTTCTATCAATTGCCCAACAGTAATTTTTTTAACCATCGTGTGCTATTTTCTCGAGAGAAGCCACTAGTGAAATCTACACCCCCAGGTCTATTCTTTATCATATTTGCTTTGAGATCTATTTTCATTTGCTTTTATTTTCAGATCTATTATTTCAAAAACTCAAAAATACCTTGCTGCACTTTTTATTATTTATTTTATTTCACGTTTTATCAAGAATTATTTATCCAATCTACCACAAATATTTTCCCGTCAACTTTGACAATTTCTGGCGCTGTTACCCTTGACAACCCCTCATACGTTTTGGGTTACAAGTATTTGTTCTTTGTGTGCAGGTACCGTTTACATAGTGTTGCTTGGTTCTCCTACTGGATTGATAAATTGGTTTCATAAGTGGGGGAAATACTTACCGTAACTGTACTGCATCATCCCTTCCTCTTTGGGAAAATATTGACACAGTTTCAAGCGACATCATAGCCGTGGTTGAGGTAGCCGTGCGAAGAATGCCGTGGTCGATCTCGAGTCGGGGTGGCCGGTGTCGAGGAAGTCGACATGGAGCCGCAAGCACAAGGAGGCGCCATGTTAGTCATAGGCGTAGTGGTGTCGAAGTAGTGATGCGCTGGAAAAAAGACGTTGTTGACAACGCGTCGCGCCGAGTTTGCCAAGCCCAGAAACACATTGTTGGAAAACGTTGCATGGAAAACAAAAAAAATTCTACGCACACGCAAGATCTATCCATGGAGATGCATAGTACGAGAGGGGAGAGCATCTTCATACCCTTGAAGATCATACCCTTGAGGTTAATTATTATGAGCGAACTACTAGTTCAAGCATAATAAAATTAACCTGTGAAAGGTGTATATTAGACGGTCAGCAAAACCACACCTTTTCCACACGCATGAGATAAGAAGTGAATACAACTGGCTTGGAAGTCTCTCCTAGGCTAAACTAAATCACCCATGATGACGCAACATCTTAGATGAAACCTCCCCAATACAAAACCTTGTATGCAATGGTGTTAGAAGGCATATTCCGAAAGCTTCCTATGACACAGTAAACTTCAGTGTTGGTATTAGACTCAGACCAGGACTAGTAGCCAACTATGAAGAAGTATATTTGATTGTTACCACAACAAATACTTTTGAGAGCCACGAGATAAAAATGATTTCACCCGAAAAGGCAAGAGCAGTGATGAAACAACCATCACTTACTCCCGGTTCCATGCTAGAATCTGAAATAAAATAGTTGGTCATAAAATCTTGAAAGATATTAATGTGCTTGCAGCAGCACTGTGGTTTATGAAAACAGAGCACAATTGAGTTATGGCTTTTGGATCACAATTGAAAGCACTGAACATGTTGAAAAATAAAGAGTTGCACTGGGTTGGGGGGGGGCAAGGCCATTTCTATAAAGAGTTGCAACGGGGTATAAGTATTCTAGTACGTTAGCTTGTGATTTACCTATCAATAATAATGCGATTCTGTAGATAAATATTCATCAAATTCTACCCGTGAATTACCTCAATTATAATTTGATTAGAAGTTTGGTAAGTAAATTAAAGTGGAACTGATTGAGAAGATAAGCAAATTAAGCTAATTGATTATCATATACATGGAAGGTTGGACGAAGGGATGATGCAAAGAAAGGTGAAATGAAAACCTTATGTTCTTTTTAAGTAGTAGCGATAAACATACTATAATAGTAGTTCACGTGAAGGAATCATGATACATAATACAAAACATTTCCACAAACACAAACTTGTTTCCAATTAATTCAACATTCAAGCAAAATAACAAAAGATGCCTGCTAATCAGGTAGGTTTATACCATAGAGCTCGTTCAGAAGTACATTTCTTTTTACTATCGAGAAAGTCAAATATATTTGAAAACATCAGCAATTCTGAATGAAGGTAGATCATAAGATTTTTCTGGGTGATGAAGGAAGATCACAATCGAAGCTGAACTTACCACCGATGAGAGCGAATGCGGAGACCTGTAGAGGCTTATCGGGGATGCCGAGCAGGATCATCTTGCCGTGGGGCTTGAGGAGCGCCAGGTACGGGTGCAGGGACGCGGCGACGTTTAAGGTTTAGGGTTTAGTGGAATTAGAGCACATCTAGATATGCCCTAGACACACACAAAAACATTGCAGAAGCAAAAGATTCCTGAATATCATAGCAACAACAACAATAACAACCACAAAGACACATCCCTTCTTAATAAGATGATAATAACAAGCCAGTAGTATGGATCGACGACAAATACATGCAACACTTGATCAAGCATACATGGGCACATGAAGTAAAATCACCTGCTGCTCCACCGGCGCATCTGCCGCCACCGGCTTCTCGACGACTGCTATCTGATCCGCTGTCCCCTCTCCCTTCGTTTTCATGGCAGACCCCTTGCGACCGGCCCTCCGCTTCCACGCCTTCCTTTTGGCTGTAGTTTGCTCTGCAAGGAACGCCTCCGAGAAACCATCTGGTGCCATCGAAACTTCTGATCCGCCCGCCATTGAATTGGTGGCGGTGCAGGTCTTTAGCGAAAACTCCTTCTTGTTGTCCATGAGCTGACCCCTGATTCGCCGCACCTCAACTCGCCGAGGAATTTGGCTTTCGGGTGGAATCGCAGGTTGCCTGGATTTGGGGATTTTTCTCGAAGAGGACGAAGAGGGGGGATGCGGCTCGCTCGATATAAAGGCGGAACCCTAGGCCCTAGTTCTATTCGGAGTCGGTATAGTATCACAATTCCTCCCCGGGCCGGATTCCCGCTCGGGCTAGGCCGACACTTTCTTGTTTCTTTGGCCCAATTCCACCAAAGCAAGAAGAAAAACGAGCACTAGGACCAACTCTGGCCAGGCGTTCCTATGGGCTACGAAATGATAATGTGGGATGCAAACAATGTGCACATGGCCTATTATAGGCCCGATTTGACCCCAGGTATAAGCCTCTGCGTCCGCGTCCGCCAATGCCTCCATTGCATTCTCATCTTCCACCGCCGCCAACGCTTCTTTCTGTCACTCCAACATCTGGTAGCGGACAAATTGCATGATAATTCTAGCGTTGGCATCCAAATAGTCGATATTCAAGGTCAACATCTTGGCGTCCTCCGCATTGGCGGCGATCTTCACCTTGCTTTCCTCGAGCGTGGCTTTCTTCTCCTCGAGCGCCGCCTTCCTTTCTTCGATCATGGTCCTCCTCTCTTCGAGCTTGATCTTCTTCTCCGTCGCCTCCTGATAACCCACAAGTATAGGGGATCACAACAGTTTTCGAGGGTAGAGTATTCAACCCAAATTTATTGATTCGACACAAGGCGAGCCAAAGAATATTCTCAAGTATTAGCAGTTGAGTTGTCAATTCAACCACACCTGGATAACTTAGTATCTGCAGCAAAGTATTTAGTAGCAAAGTAATATGATAGTAGTGGTAACGGTAACAAAAGTAACGGTAGCAAAAGTAATATTTTTGGGTTTTGTAATGATTGTAACAGTAGCAACGAAAAGTAAATAAGCAGAGAACAATATGTGAAAAGCTCGTAGGCATTGGATCGGTGATGGAGAATTATGCCGGATGCGGTTCATCATGTAACAGTCATAACATAGGGTGACACAGAACTAGCTCCAATTCATCAATGTAATGTAGGCATGTATTCCGAATATAGTCATACGTGCTTATGGAAAAGAACTTGCATGACATCTTTTGTCCTACCCTCCCGTGGCAGCAGGGTCCTAATGGAAACTAAGGGATATTAAGGCCTCCTTTTAATAGAGTACCGGAACAAAGCATTAGCACATAGTGAATACATGAACTCCTCAAACTATGGTCATCACCGGGAGTGGTCCCGATTATTGTCACTTCGGGGTTGCTGGATCATAACAGATAGTAGGTGACTATAGACTTGCAAGATAGGATTAAGAACTCACATATATTCATGCAAATATAATAGGTTCAGATCTGAAATCATGGCACTCGGGCCCTAGTGACAAGCATTAAGCATAGCAAAGTCATAGCAACATCAATCTCAGAACATAGTGGATACTAGGGATCAAACCCTAACAAAACTAACTTGATTACATGATAGATCTCATCCAACCCATCACCGTCCAGCAAGCCTACAATGGAATTACTCATGCACGGCGGTGAGCATCATGAAATTGGTGATGGAGGATGGTTGATGATGACGATGGCGATGGATTCCCCTCTCCGGAGCCCCGAACGGACTCCAGATCAGCCCTCCTGAGAGGTTTTAGGGCTTGGCGGCGGCTCCGTATCGTAAAACGCGAGGAATCATTCTCTCTGATTTTTTCTCTCCGAAAGTGTATATATGGAGTTGGAGTTGAGGTCGGTGGAGCGTCAGGGGGCCCACGAGGTAGGAGGGCGCGCCCAGGGGGAAGAGGCGCGCCCCTACCCTCGTGGACAGGGTGTGGGCCCCCTGACGTGGATTTTTCTTCCAGTATTTTTCTTATTTTCCAAATAGATGTTCCGTGGAGTTTCAGGTCATTCCGAGAACTTTTGTTTCTGCACATAAACAACACCATGGAAAGTCTGCTGAAAACAGCATCAGTCCAGGTTAGTTCCATTCAAATCATACAAGTTAGAGTCCAAAACAAGGGCAAAAGTGTTTGGAAAAGTAGATACGACGGAGACGTATCAACTCCCCCAAGCTTAAACCTTTGCTTGTCCTCAAGCAATTCAGTTGATAAACTGAAAGTGATAAAGAAAAACTTTTACAAACTCTGTTTGCTCTTGCTGTTGCAAATATGTAAAGCCAGCATTCAAGTTTTCAACAAAGATTATGACTAATCACATTCACAATAACTCTTAGGTCTCATGTTTGCTCATATCAATAGCATAATCAACTAGCTAGCCATAATAATAAATCTCGGATGACAACACTTTCTCAAAACAATCATAATATGATATAACAAGATGGTATCTCGCTAGCCCTTTCTGAGACCACAAAACATAAATGCAGAGCACCTTTAAAGATCAATGACTGACTAAACATTGTAATTCATGGTACAAGAGATCCAGTCATAGTCATACCCAATATAAATTAATAGTAATGGATGCAAATGACAGCTGCGCTCTCCAGCTAGTGCTTTTTAATAAGAGGGTGATGACTCAACATAAAAGTAAATAGATAGGCCCTTCGCAGAGGGAAGCAGGGATTTGTAGAGGTGCCAGAGCTCGGTTTTGAAATAGAGATAAATAATATTTTGAGCGGCATACTTTCATTGTCAACATAACAACCAAGAGATGGCAATATCTTCCATGCTACTCACATTATAGGCGGTTCCCAAACAGAATGGTAAAGTTTATACTCCCCCTCCACGAACAAGCATCAATCCATGACTTGCTCGAAACAACGAGTGTCTCCAACTAGCAACAGTCCCAGGGGGAGTTTTGTTTGCAATTAATTTGATTTAGTTTGCATAAAGCATGGGACTGGGCATCCCGGTGACCATCCATTTTCTCGTGAATGAGGAGCGAAGTCCACTCCTCTTGAGAATAACCCGCCTAGCATGGAAGATACGGACAGCCCTAGTTGATACATGAGCTATTCAAGCATACAAAACAGAATGTTTATTTGAAGGTTTGGAGTTTGGCACATACAAATTTACTTGGAACGGCAGGTATATACCGCATATAGGAAGGTATAGTGGACTCATATGGAATAACTTTGGGGTTTAAGGGATTGGATGCACAAGCAGTATTCCCGCTTAGTACAAGTGAAGGCTAGCAAAAGACTGGGAAGCGACCGACTAGAGAGCGACAACAGTAATGAACATGCATTAAAATTAATAAACATTGAGTACAAGCATGAGTAGGATATAATCCACCATGAACATAAATATCGTGAAGGCTATGTTGATTTGTTTCAACTACATGTGTGAACATGTGCCAAGTCGAGTCACTTAAATCATTCAAAGGAGGATACCACCCCACTATACCACATCACATCCATTTTAATAGCATGTTGGCACGCAAGGTAAAACCATTATAACTCATAGCTAATCAAGCATGGCACGAGCAACTATGATCTCTAATTGTCATTGCAAACATGTTTATTCATAATAGGCTGAATCAGGAACGATGAACTAATCATATTTACAAAAACAAGAGAGGTCGAGTTCATACCAGCTTCTCTCATCTCAGTCAGTCCATCATATATCGTCATAATTGCCTTTCACTTGCACGACCGAACGATGTGAATAATAATAAGAGTGCACGTGCATTGGACTAAGCTGGAATCTGCAAGCATTCAATAAACAGGAGAAGACAAGGCAATATGGGCTCTTGGTTAAATCAACAATAATGCATATAAGAGCCACTTCAACAATTTAGTTATGGTCTTCTCCTATCGACCCCCAAAGAAAAGAAATAAAACGATTTACATGGGAAAGCTCCCAACAAGCAAAAGAAGAACAGGAAATATTTTTGGGTTTTCTTTTTAATTATTACTACTACAGCAAGAAAAGTAAACTAACTAACGGCTACAACTAATTTTTTTGTTTTTCTTAAAGTTTATCAAATGCACAAGAAGAAAGCAAGAAAAAGAAAATAAACTAGCATGGATATTACAGTGAAAAAGTATGAGCACCGACATCTAGCAATGAGTGTGTGTGAGCATAAATGTAATGTCGGTGGGAAATACGTACTCCCCCAAGCTTAGGCTTTTGGCCTAAGTTGGTTTATTGCCACGGGTGGCCTGGCGGATATCCGTAGTTGTAGCTGGGGTCGTACTGCGATGAAGAAGATTCTGACTGCCACTGGCTGGCAGCCATCTCCGAATCCCAATAGTAATTAGACTGTCGTGGAGGCTCAAATTGTGGTTCCGGTTCCGGGGCTGGTGTAGGGTTCCGGTAAGCGTAAATGGCCGCCCACGGAACGAGATACGGGCCTGCAGCTAAATTAAACAAGGAAGGAGCAGGCAAGATAATAGTTTCAGGGTGATGCTTATCAAAGAACAATTTGTATTTAAGCACCCCTTCCTTATTCTTGACAATGAAATCATGCGCTACCATACTCTTATAATCTAAATAAGCAGTGGGCAGCAATTTTTCTTCTTTTTCATAGTGCCTAATAGGTATATTATAATATGCAGCAAGGCGTGAGGCGTAAATACCTCCAAAGATGGGACCCTTTGTACGGTTCCAACTTAACCGTTTAGCAATAATACTGCCCATACTAACAGTGTTATCGGAAAATAAACCATGGAACAAAATGATAATATCAGGAACACTAAGGTTTCCACAGTTTCCGCGACCAATTAAGCAACGACTAGCAAATATGGCAAAGTAGCGTAAAACAGGAAAATGTATGCTAGTGATTCTTGCATCGGAAACCTTCCTAGTTTCCCCCACAGTAATGGTGTCAATAAACCCATCCACATCTTTACGATGTGGTTCATCTAAATTACCCTCAAAAGGTATTTTGCAAACCTTGCAAAATTCATCTAGTGGCATCTTCTTAACAACATCATATAAATGAAACTCTACTGAAGGAGGTGTTTCCTTAGGATAACAGTAGAAGTTTTGCACAAAATTATTGGTGAGCAAGAGATACTGATGACGTTGGTCGCGGAGGAAGTCGGTGAGGCCAGCATTCTCAGCCAATGAATAGAAATCATCGTAAATTCCGGCTTCTCTCAAGAAATCATCGGAAGGCCATTCACACGGCCGAACCTCCGCGGTGCGAGGCAAATTATATTTGGGCCTCTGTGCTTCTTCACTTTGCTTCTCCTTCGAGCTTCGGCTCGATGAGCCCCTCAAAAATCTCTTCATTATTCTCTGAAAATTTCTGAATTTTTTAGTAACTTCAAACAAAAGTGAACCAAGCTCAATAAAATTGATAGCAACTACTCCTACAAGTGCCTAGAGACTATATCATGCATTAGAACTACTTGGAACCATATAAATTTGACATGCAAGCTCAAGAACATGGTCACCTAGGCAGCACAAATTTGCAATGAATAGAGCACTAGAACAAAAACTAATTGGACCAATGGAGGAGTCACATACCAAGGAACAATCCCCCCAAGCAGTTTTGTGAGAGGTGCTTTGAGCAAGGAGATCGATAATCACAGCAAAATGAGCTAGAACTCGTGCTTGAGCTGGATATTGGTGTTTGTGGGAGGAAGAAGGAGTGTGTGGGTGCAGGAATAAGTGGAGGGGAGCCACCGTGGGCCAACGAGGCAGGGGGCGCGCCCAGGGGTGTATGGCGCGCCCTCCACCCTCGTGGCCAGGTTCTTGCCCCTCCTGATGTGTTCTCAATGCCAGATATTCTCAAATATTCCAGAAAAAATCATATTCCATTTTCAGGGCATTTGGAGAACTTTTATTTTCGGGGTATTTTTATATTGCACGGATAAATCAGAAAACTGACAGAAAAATACCATTTTTACTTTATTTCAACTAAATAACAGAAAGTAGAGAGGGGGTACAGAAGGTTGTGCCTTCTAGTTTCATCCATCGCATGCTTATCAAAAGGAATCCACTAACAAGGTTGATCAAGTCTTGTTAACAAACTCATTCCGAATAACATGGAACCGGAGAAATTTCGAATAACACTATGTTACCTCAACGGGGATATGCACATCCCCTATAACAAGAATATCATATTTCTTCTTGACAGTAGGAAGAGGAAATTCAAAACCTCCAAATATAATCGATGGAATTTTTCCAATAGAATTGATACTATGAACTTGAGGTTGTTTCCTTGGAAAGTGTACCGTATGCTCATTACCATTAACATGAAAAGTGACATTGCCTTTGTTGCAATCAATAACAGCCCCTGCAATATTCAAAAAGGGTCTTCCAAGAATAATAGACATACTATCGTCCTCGAGAATATCAAGAATAACAAAGTCCGTTAAAATAGTAACGTTTGCAACCACAACAGGCACATCCTCACAAATACCGACAGGTATAGCAGTTGATTTATCAGCCATTTGCAAAGATATTTCAGTAGGTGTCAACTTATTCAAGTCAAGTCTATGGTATAAAGAGAGAGGCATAACACTAACACCGGCTCCAAGATCACATAAAGCAGTTCTAACATAGTTTCTTTTAATGGAGCATGGTATAGTAGGTACTCCTGGGTCTCCAAGTTTCTTTGGTATTCCACCCTTAAAAGTATAATTAGCAAGCATGGTGGAAATTTCAGCTTCCGGTATCTTTCTTTTATTTGTAACAATATCTTTCATGTACTTAGCATAAGGATTCATTTTGAGCATATCGGTTAATCGCATACGCAAAAAGATAGGTCTAATCATTTCGGCAAAGCGCTCAAAATCCTCATCATCCTTTTTCTTGGATGGTTTGGGAGGAAAGGGCATGGGTTTCTGAACCCATGGTTCTCTTTCTTTACCATGTTTCCTAGCAACAAAGTCTCTTTTATCATAACGTTGATTCTTTGATTGTGGGTTATCAAGATCAACAGCAGGTTCAATTTCTACCTCATTGTCATTGCTAGGTTGAGCATCATCATGAACATCATCATTAGCATTTTCATTAGGTTCATGTTCATTACCAGATTGTGTTTCAGCATCAGAAATAGAAATATTATTTGGATACTCAGGTGGTTCAGCAATAGGTTCACTAGAAGCATGCAAAGTCCTATCATTTTTCTTTTTCTTCTTTTTAGAAGGACTAGGTGCATCAATATTATTTCTCTGAGAATCTTGCTGAATTCTCTTAGGGTGGCCTTCAGGATACAAAGGTTCCTGAGTCATTCTACCAGTTCTAGTAGCCACTCTAACAACATAATCATTATTCTTACTATTCAATTCATTGAGCAAATCATTTTGAGCTTTAAGTACTTGTTCTACTTGAGTGGTAACCATAGAAGCATGTTTAGAAATAAGTTTAAGTTCACCTTTAACATTGGCCATGTAATTACTCAAGCGTTCAAGCGTATCAGAATTGTATTTCAATTGTCTACCAAAATAAGCATTGAAGTTTTCTTGTTTGACAATAAAATTATCAAACTCTTCTAAGCATTGTCTAGTAGACTTAGTAGGAGGAATATCACCTTCATCAAATCTATAGAGAGAATTTACCTTTACTACCTGTGTCGGGTTATCAAGACCATGAGTTTCTTCAATAGGTAATGGATTAGGATCATATGTTTCTTCAATAGGCGGTAAATTAAGACCATGTATTTCTTCAATAGGAGGTAAATTCTTAACATCTTCAACTTTTATACCTTTTTCTTTCATAGATTTCTTTGCCTCTTGCATATCTTCAGGACTGAGAAATAGAACACCTCTCTTCTTCGGAGTTGGTTTAGGAATAGGCTCAGGAGCTGGCTCAGGAAGTGTCCAATTATTTTCATTTGTCAACATATTATTCAATAGAATTTCAGCTTCATCCGGTTTTCTTTCCCTGAAAACAGAACCAGCACAACTATCCAGGTAATCTCTGGAAGCATCGGTTAGTCCATTATAAAAGATATCAAGTATTTCATTTTTCTTGAGAGGATGATCAGGCAAAGCATTAAGTAACTTAAGAAGCCTCCCCCAAGCTTGTGGGAGACTCTCTTCTTCAATTTGCACAAAATTATATATTTCCCTTAAAGCAGCTTGTTTCTTATGAGCAGGGGAATATTTAGCAGAGAAGTAATAAATCATATCCTGGGGACTACGCACACAACCAGGATCAAGAGAATTAAACCATATCTTAGCATCACCCTTTAATGAGAATGGAAATATTTTAAGGATATAAAAGTAGTGAGTTCTCTCATCATTAGTGAACAGGGTGGCTATATCATTTAATTTAGTAAGATGTGCCACAACAGTTTCAGATTCATAGCCATGAAAAGGATCAGATTCAACCAAAGTAATTATATCAGGATCAACAGAGAATTCATAATCCTTATCAGTAACACAGATAGGTGAAGTAGCAAAAGCAGGGTCAGGTTTCATTCTAGCATTAAGAGATTGCTGCTTCCATTTAGCTAATAACCTCTTGAGTTCATATCTATCTTTGCAAGCTAAAATAGCTAAAGCAGCTTCTTTTTCAAAAATATAACCCTCAGGATCCCAGGCCAGGAAGAGACGCAGGAGGCCACCAGGGTGGCAACAGAGGGTGAAACCTCGGCCGCCGGACACATGGGGGAGCAAATCCCCATGGAGACTGGCGATGGGGACCGTATCCAATGTGGCCTCAGCCGAATACCATTCCGGAAGCCAGTGCGGCTCCGGATTTAGGCAAGCAGCCTCCTTCGAAAGAAGGAGATGCGCCTATTCCGCCGGTGACCTCTGTCCAACCAGAGGCACCGGATACTCTACTGGAAGCATCGCGAGGTGCTTCCATTGTTGAGGAACACCGTATCCTTATGGGTACGGTGGTTGAGAAGGTTCAGTCCGTTAAGAGCGGACTGACCGAAGCGTGCACAAGCCTTCTAATAGGTTTTGAGGTAAGCAGCGCAATTTATGTAAAAAGAATGTCATAGTATAGACAGTAGCCCCTGAGACATTGTTCGGTGTTCGAAAAGAAAAGCCGGATAGATAATCGAGTAATTTTCGCAGGAAACTAACTAAATATGTCTTAAGTGAATAAGCAGGCATCATTGCTGGCCACAACCTCTCATGCTGCTGAGGTCTCCGGACTAAAGCAGAGTCTGGAGCGGGCCGAGGAAGAGCTCGACCATGTAAAAAAGCAACTGGAGGACAAGCAAGGTATGCGATGACCTTATGTATATCCGGAAAGGATGAATGACTTGTGCTGACCATAGTGCCATAATATATGTAGGAGCGGCGACTGAGGTGGAAACCCTCAAGAAAGCGCTGGCTGAGGCCAAGAAGAAAGCGGCAAAGGAGCAGGCCGCCCGTAAAAACACGAGGCCAGGGTTTGTGAGGTCCAGCAGGAGCTCCAGGACGCCGTCAAAAGTGCGAGTCCCTGGAGCGCGACATTGCGGATCAAGAAACCGAACTCGCTAAGGCTCGCCAAAGTGCACAAGATGCCCGGGTTGAAGCCAGGGTGGCCTCCAGGAAATCCAAGAGGCCAAGAAAATCGCGGCGGGTAAGGCTTTTATTATGCAAAGCAAGAATGTGAAGAAGAAGTATCTCTTACTAACCCGGATTTGGAGTTCTCCAGGGGCGTTTGCGGATCTGCCGTGCAGTGTTTCTGACGCTGCGGAATTCTTCCGAGCCGAAGAGGGGAGCTCAACGGAGAAGCTGTTCTGGTCACAGTACCTTGCGCCAGAACATCCGGTGCCCTTTAGCGATCAGCTAAAACAGCTGGTCGAACTGCATAGGGTGGCTGAACTGGCCATGAAGGACTTAATAATCCGGTTGTGGCCTGCCGAAGCCATACCCAGCAGCTACTTTGGGCTTGTGAAGCGGCTGGTCAATGCCTGCCCCCGGCTTGACGCCATCAAGCGGTCAGTCTGCATCGAAGGTGCGCGGATGGCCTTCGCCCGTGTCAAGGTGCAGTGGGCGAAGATGAATGCCGTCAAGCTCGCGACCGAGGGACCGCCCGAGGGCAAGGAGCACCGCACGCCCGAGAGGTATTTTAGCGATGTCCTAGAGAGATCCCGCATTGTAGCGGAGCAATGTGCGAAAGATGTAATCTTTGAATGAATACATTCATGTTATCTCGCCCTGTATTATGAAACAAAGTCGATTATGTAATATAATGCTTGTTAAAATTTCACCTCCTGTGCGGCCGTGTTTATGAAATCTGAGAGTTGGCCAGTCATCGGCTTTAGCCCCCGCGTAGGTAGTACGGGGGTGTTTGGGATGGAATCTAAACACTCTTGATCCAATTGTTTGGTCCTTGAAGGAGGTGTTTAGCACAACGAACCAGGCAATCAGACTATGTGGCTTTATCACTCTCACGTAGCCATAGGAGTTTGACAATAAAAATTTAGCCGCAGCCCCTAGTATCCGAACTAGGGTGCTATAAACAACTGATCGGGTAAGAGCCGGTTCATCACATAATGTGGAAAAAATCGCTAAGGATTTGAAACCTCCGAAGAGCTGACTGGCTCACGCGGCATCATGACAGTCAGTTTTCGGCTTTCTCTACTGAGGTGCTCATCCGGATAAACCAGGACACAATCGCAGTAGTTCTCCCTTTACTACCCTAGCCGATATAGCGGAACGTAAGGTAGTAAGCACAGGAGCCGGGCAACCCAACTATTGACCAAAGACATGATTCGGAGCCAATGCATATAATGCTAAATTCAGGGTGCCGAACTATACTGTAAAAAGTGTTCGGACTTTGTTGCCGTATTATGGGGCGCTATGAAGCTGAAAGAGCAATCACGCCCTTACATCATGTTTTGATGTTGATGACAATATACATGTAGGGGACTAACAATGATTGTCAAGTAAATCTCAGGTATTAGTCCCCAGTTCTTCGATGTGTTGGATCAAGAGCTTACAAGTGATTTTACTCAAGAATGGAGCATAAAAAGTGATTTCACATTTGTTTTCTTGAGTATAGGATCTCGCACTATTAAGAGGGGATCGATAGGGTTAGTAAAAGACTTGCTCTTGCCATGGTATCTCTTCTACTTGTCTCGGTTGACCTATCACACCTCTTTGATCTATTCTACCTCTGGGAGTGCCGGATGTCCGGGCCTCATGCCGGATGTCCGGGCTACTCCCCGGATTTCCGGCTCTTGCGCCGGATGTCCGGGCTCAACCTCCTTCATATCCAGAAGGTTTCTGGTTTCACGCCGGATGTCCGGGATTACCCCGGATGTCCGGGACTTCCTGATACGCCGGATGTTCGGGCCATCTCCCGGATGTCCGGCCTCTGCTAACCGTGAAACAGCTGAGGTTCTGTTACTAGTTCATAATCGCGCCGGATGTCCAGCTGTCTGCCGGATGTCAGGGCCTTCCTATTGCGCCGGATGTTCGGGCTAGGCCCCCGGATGTCCGGCCCCTCTGTTTTCTGTTCTGTCTCAACTCTGTTCCTCGTAGCTTGCCAGGCCGGATGTCTGACCCCTTGCCCAGATGTCCGGCCTGCTCATTTACTTACACTACAACGGCCATATTTGTTCTCACACTATATATAGCCCTTCTTCCCCACGGGAGAGGGCTGACCATTCACTTTTGACAAACCCTAGAACACCTTTCAATCTCTCTCTCACTCCTCCACACCAAATCTTAGATCCCCAAGGGATTTGAGAGCATTTGAGAGAAGTTGTCCGATCAAGTGATAGATCCACTCCTTCCCCTTCTTTGCACCCAAGGAATTCGTGATTTGAGCAAGTCTTGAGCTTTTCCCCATCGTTCTTGTTACTCTTGGAGGTTGGAGACTCCTAGGCGGTAGGAGTCTTTCGGAGAGGAATCGACCTTTGTGATTACCCCCGGAAAAGTTTGTGAGGGTTTGGAGACCACCCCAAGGTCTACCACTAGTGGTGAGAAACGCCTCCGTGGAGTTGTCTCAAAGGGAGAATAGGGTGAGCCTTCGTGGCGTTGGTGTGCCTTCGTGGTAACATCCACCTCTCTAACGGTGACGTAGCTTCCCTCCAAGGAAGTGAACATCGGCATGCATCCTCGTCTCCTAGAGTTGCGGTTATTCCTAACCCTAACTCCCTACTTGTGGTTACTTGTCTCTTAGCTCTTACTTTCATCATATTGTGCTTGCCTACTTACATACTTGCTTTACTTGCTTAGCACTTAGTACTACACTTGCAATTGTTAGGCTCATCTTCACATTCCGCATTATTGTCTAAAATTGCTAAGTCTTAAGTAAAATTTGTAATTTTACCTATTCACCCCCCCTCTAGGTCCATCTCGATCCTTTCAGAAGCCCCTGGCGTAGTAAAGCGTACCAAAGTGTACGGGTGCGATCCAAAAGAAAAGAAAAGAGTTAGGTAGTAAGCTAGTGCCGCAGAAGTTGGGCCGCAAACTGTTTCCAATATAGTTTGATTAATACGTCAAAGCGTACTTGTACAAGTAGTGCAATAAGCAACATGACTATTGAATAAGCCACAACCAAGGGAGAGCTGCGTGTGGGTCCTGAAAACAGGTAGAGTGATTGTTAAAGAGACCACCTAGAAATTCCCTTATACGTCAGTGCTTCTTGCCGTCTTGGTGTATCTATCCTTTCGAAAGGACCGGTGATCAGGCCGTCAGAAAAAGCCTATGGAAAAGAAACCTGAAAAGGATAAAAAAGAAAAAGTGAAAGTATGTGTGTCCAGGAGAGGTCGAACCATATTATGGATCACAATCGAGTTATGCCTCTGTCGATGCCCATGGTATTTTGAGTGCGTAATTATGTACGCGCGGTACGAGCGCCGCCACTTGGTCGGGACTGGGACAGAGGCCGAATTGCTAGTCGAGCTCTTGATGAGCTCGGCTGTCCTGCTCCAGAGTAGTCCGGACTCGTTTGACAGTGTCCGGGAGCTTGGCCACCGAATTAAGGTTCTGCGTAAAAAGGCCACTCTGTACTTCTGCTGCTAAAGCAGCGGTGTGCTCCTCGGTATGGAGGGAGCGTTCCGTGTTTCCATTGACTGTTATGACGCCGTGTGGTCCGGGCATCTTGAGCTTGAGATAAGCGTAGTGTCGCACCACGTTGAATCGAGCAAATGCGGTTCGTCCGAGCAGTGCATGATAGCCACTGCGAAAGGGGACGATATCGAAGATCAACTCTTCGCTTCGGAAGTTGTCCGGGGATCCGAAGACAACCTCTAGTGTGATTGAGCCCGTACAGCGGACCTCTACACCTGGTATGACTCCTTTAAAGGTAGTCTTTGTGGGTTTGATCCGTGAGGGATTAATGCCCATTTTGCGCGCTGTATCCTGATAGAGCAGGTTCAGGTTGCTGCCGCCATCCATGAGGACTCGCGTGAGAAGGAATCCGTCAATTATTGGGTCGAGGACCAGTGCGGCTGAACCGCCGTGACGGATACTGGTCGGATGGTCCCTGCGGTCGAAAGTGATCGGACAGGAAGACCATGGGTTGAACTTTGGGGCGACTGGCTCCATCCCATAGACGTCCCTGAGCGCGCGTTTGCGCTCCCTCTTGGGGATATGGGTAGCGTATATCATGTTCACTATTTTAACTTGGGGAGGGAACTTCTTCTGTCCTCCTGTGTTCGGCGGACGGGACTCCTCGTCATCGTCCTCGCTTTGCGACCCCTTCTCCTTGTTCTCGGCATTTAATTTGCCGGCATGTTTAAAAATCCAACGGTCTCTGTTGGTGTGATTGGCTGGTTTGTCTGGGGTGCCATGGATCTGGCACGGGCGATCGAGTATGCGGTCCAAGCTGGATGTGCTCGGATTGTTTGTTTTGTATGGCTTCTTCCGCTGACCGGACTTGGAGCCACTGAATCTGGCGTTGACCGCCGTGTCATCCGTATTTTCACCATTGCTTCGACGCTTGTGTCTGTTGCGTCGGGGCTTGCCGTTGCTATTTCTGGCTTCAGGAGCGCCAGGTTCACTTGCATTGGTATTGCTACGGGCTAGCCAGCTATCTTCGCCCGCACAAAAGTGGGTCATAAGCGCCGTGAGGGCTGCCATGGACTTCGGCTTTTCCTAGCCGAGGTGTCGGGCGAGCCATTCATCGGGGATGCTATGCTTAAAGGCCGCTAGGGCTCGGCATCCGGACAGTCGACGATCTGGTTCTTTTTAGTTAAGAACCTAGTCCGGAATTTCCTGGCTGACTCTCCGGGCTATTGAATTATGTGACTTAAGTCGTCGGCATCCGGAGGTCGAACATATGTACCTTGGAAGTTGTCAATGAAGGCTTCTTCCAAGTCCTCCCAGCTGCCAATGGAGTTTTCGGGCAGACTGTTCAACTAGTACCGAGCTGGTCCTTTGAGTATTAATGGGAGGTATTTGATGGCATGGAGATCATCACGGCGGGCCATATGAATATGGAGAAGAAAGTCTTCGATCCATGCCACGGGGTATGTTGTTCCATCATATGATTCGATATTTACGGGTTTAAACCCTTCTGGGAATTCATGCTCCATTACTTCGTCAGTGAAGCAGAGGGGGTGTGCGGCACCTCTGTATTGGGCTAAGTCGCAACGTAGTTCGGATGTAGTATGTCTGCAGTTTTCAGCCCGGGCGTGGTTATGTTTGTCACGTCCGGCCAGATGGCCATCATCGCGCGTCGGGGCACGCCCCCGCGATCCGTAGATCGATCTGGTCCGACCTGTTATGTTCCTCAGGTCCTGCCGCAAGTCATATGTATAACCCTGAGTTGTTGTGTCCCTGCCTTTACGGCGAGGTGGTACGGGCTGGAGTTCGGCTTGAGGTGTCGCTTTCTCCCGGCCGCGTGGTTGTCGATCAGCCGCGTTGCACGCTGATGGTACGGGCTCTAATGCCTTGTCATCGAATTGGGGTAACAATTTGCACTTTGGGTAACTTTTGGTTGGGCGTTCGAGGCCGTATTCCTCGGCTACCAGGACAGTAGTCCATCTGTCGTTGAGCAGATCTTGATCAGCTTGAAGTTGCTGCTCCTTCTTTTTCAGGCTCCTCGCAGTGGCTATTAGCTGGCGCTTAAAGCGCCCCTGCTCGAGAGGTTCCTCAGGCACGATGTAATCCTCGTTGCCGAGGCTCACCTCCTCCTCAGATAGTGGAAGATAATTACTGTCGTCTGAGTCTTTGTTTATGGCCTGTTCATCAAGGCTAACTACCCCATCGTCCCGATCGTCCTGTTCGGCAGTTTGCTCGTCGGGGTCTTCTCTATCTTCGGCACCGTCCGGAGTGTAATCTTCTCTCGTGCCGATATCGCTATCTTTTCCATGGCGTGATTTAGAGCGGCGCCGCTGACGTCGGCGTTTTGGCTGTGTCTCGGGAGGTTTATCCTTGACTGGATCCTTCTCGTTATCGCCATTGTTCTCTTTAGGTGTATCCACCATGTACACGTCGTACGAAGAAGTGGCCGTCCAACGCCCGGTAAATAGCGGGTCTTGGCCCTGCTCCTCTTCGGCATCGTCATCCATACCGTCGATGTCTTTGGAGCCGTAATCGAGCATGTCGGTTTAGTCTTCGACAGTGGCTATGAAGTGGGCGGTGGGTGGAAAGCGAAATTCTCCGTCATCAGCCTCCAGTTCGAAACGGACATAATTCGGCTGTGAGTCCCCTGCTAAGGAGAGGGTTTTTAATGAGTTTAGCACATCACCTAAAGGTGAGTGCCGGAAGATGTCCGCGACGCTGAATTCAACGATCGGCGCCTGATCAGGCTCGATGGCCGCGGATGCACGTGGTTCGGAACCTATGGCCGGAGACGAATTCGCGGTTCTGGTGACGCAGATCCCGCTCGAGGTTGGGTCTGTGTGCGGCTCCAACGCCGCTGAGTCCGTGGCTTCCGTGGCGGGGTTGAGCTTCCCGTCCTCAGAGGGTGCAATCTGCTCCGGCTAGGGCCGGAGCACTTACAGGTGCTATCTCCTGGGTATGGTTCGATGACAGATTTGGGTCATGTTCATCGCGGTGGCAGGGAGCAGCTGCCGTGGGCACGAATCCATCGAAGATCAAGTCTCCGCGGATATCAGCGACGTAGTTAAAGCTTCCAAATTTGACCTAATGGCCAGGGGCATAGCTGTCGATATGCTCTAGATGGCCAAGCGAGTTGGCCCGCAGTGCGAAGCCGTCGAACACGAAGATTTGTCCGGGGAGGAAGAATTCCCCCTGGATAGCATTATTGTAGATGATTGACAGGGCCATCGAACCTTTTGGAGACGACGCAGCGGAACTCTCAATGAAAGCACCAATGTCGGTGTCAAAACCGGCGGATTCGGGTAGGGGGTCCCGAACTGTGCGTCTAAGGTTGATGGTAACAGGAGACAGGGGACACAATGTTTACCCAGGTTCGGGCCCTCTCTATGGAGGTAATACCCTACTTCCTGCTTGATTGATCTTGATGAATAAGAGTATTACAAGAGTTGATCTATCACGAGATCGTAATGGCTAAAACCCTAGAAGTCTAGCCTGTATGATTATGACTATGATCGCCTGTACGGACTAAGCCCTCCGATTTATATAGACACCAGAGAGGACTAGGGTTGTACAAAGTCAATTATAGAGAAAGGAATCTTCATATCCGGGCGCCTAGCTTCCCTTCCACGTTAAGGAGAGTCCCATCCGGACACGGGAGAGAGTATTCGGTCTTGTATCTTCACAGCCCATCAGTCCGGACCATGTTACATAGTCCGGACGCCCGAGGACCCCTTAATCCAGGACTCCCTCACTCGCTCCGCCTGTTGTCCATCGGCGACCTGCAGCCGGTCAATGGCTCCAGCACCGTGCTCTGGTCGTTCGGCACTGCCATCGCCCTCCAAGAGCGGCAACCTCGTGCTCAAGAACTCCATGGCGGGCGTCCTATGGCAGTCCTTCGACCACCCCACAGATAATATGGTCAGGTCACAAAGCTTCGCCTCTGGCATGAACCTCACATGCGGCGCCTACGTCTTCACCGTCGACAAGGCCACCGGCAACCTCACGCTCAGGTTGGGCATCGCCGGCTCCGCCACCGTCGCCTACTTTAACAAGGACTACAATTCCACCTTCACCGCCAACAAGACGCTCAGCTCCCGGACGCTCAAAAATCAAGATGCAGACCAACACAAGTAGAAAAGAGGGCTTTGGTTCAGGCCGGGTCAGACCATTAGTCCCGGTTCAGTCCAGAACCGGGACCAATGGGGGCACTGGTCCCGGTTCGTGAGGCCAGGGGCCTACTGGCCCTCGTGGGGGCATTGGTCCCGATTCGTCTGGCCCCTTTGGTCCCGGTTGGTGGGACGAACCGGGACCAATGGTCCTCGCTCCTGGCCCACTACCATTGGTCCCGGTTGGTGGCTTGAACCGAGACAACAGGCTGCCCTTTAGTCCCGGTTCATGCCACGAACCGGGACCAATGAGGTGCCTATATATACCCCTCGCCCGTGAGCAGAGCACTCCAGTGCTCTGTTTTTCTCTGGCCGGCGAGGGGAGGGCTTTGTGGTGCTCTAGCTCACCTCCTATGCACATGAGGTGTTCGATGAAATGCCCGAGCCACGGTAGTTAAGCTTTCTCCTCTCGAAGCTCGACCTCAAAGCTCCATTTTCCTCGAGATTTGTTTAGGTTTAGCGGCCCGTCACGTCCCATTCCCGTCTTCACCGCCGTCGATCGCCCGCGCCGATCTCGTCGCCGACACCACCGTGGTGAGCCTCTTGTTCTTATATTCTTTCTGAAAGAAAAAAAATTCTTACTTTAGATAGATACTTGTCTAATTTTCTTACTATTGTATTGCTTGTTATTATATAGTGCGATGGTTTTGGTATCCGCCCCCGTCGGCCCTCGTCCTGTCTATGATTCGGATGTGGTATATATTATCTTTATAACTATTGGTTCATTTATTGTTTATGAAAATTATGCCGACCAACGTGACATAGATTTTATTTATCTAGGAGGTATGTGAACCGGAAATTCCAACCGACCCTATTGTCGAGAGGTTAAATTTAGTTGAAGAAGAAAACAATTTCTTGAAGGAAAAAATAAAAAAAATTGAGGAGGAGAAGATGATATTGGAGTTGCATGTTGCGGATGTCGTCGATGATCACAAGATCAAGATGGATGCAATGCGCTTGAAGATTAGAAAGATTAGAAAATATGTCATTCATACCGAGGCTTGGTATCATTATGCCGTTGGATCAATTGTTACCTTGGTTGTGATTATGATCGCATTTGTTTTCGCATTGAAATGTTTTACATAGTTTCAATGTATGGTTTAATTAATTAGATGCTCTGGAGAGCTATATGTTGTTAGATGAGAACTATGTATGTACTTTGGTTTTAATGTGATGATGAACTTCTATTAATTTGGTCACTTAATTATCTATTCATGATGTTCTGTAATGGTTTTTGACACACTTAATTATATATAATGCACGCAGATGAACCGGCAATGGATGTACGGTGACAGACACACCTCCGAGTACATTAAGGGCGTGCATGATTTTCTCGAAGTGGCTGAGGCAAACAAGCAGAATGGTTTTATGTGTTGTCCATGCCCTACATGTGGGAATACGAAGTCTTACTCTGACTGGAAAATCCTTCACACCCACCTGCTTTACAAGGGTTTCATGCCACACTATAATGTTTGGACGAGGCACGGAGAAATAGGGGTTATGATGGAAGACGGCGAAGAAGAAGAGGACGATGACAACTATGTGCCCCCTGAATACGGTGATGCTGCAACGGGGGAAGCTGCTGAAGATCAAGAGGAACCAGACGATGTGCCCAATGATGCTGCAACGGGGGAAGCTGCTGAAGATCAAGGGGAACCAGTGCCCGATGATGATGATCTCCGCCGGGTCATTGTCGATGCAAGGACGCAATGCGAAAGTCAAAAGGAGAAGCTGAAGTTCGATCGCATGTTAGAGGATCACAAAAAAGGGTTGTACCCCAATTGCGAAGATGGCAACACAAAGCTCGGTACCGTACTGGAATTGCTGCAGTGGAAGGCAGAGAATGCTGTGCCTGACAAAGGATTTGAAGCTATTGAAAATATTGAAGAAGAAGCTTCCAAAGGATAATGAATTGCCCGACAGTACATACGCAGCAAAGAAGGTCGTATGCCCTCTAGGATTGGAGGTGCAGAAGATACATGCATGCCCTAATGACTGCATCCTCTACCGCGGTGCGTACAAGGATCTGAACGCATGCCCGGTATGCGGTGCATTGCGGTATAAGATCAGACGAGATGACCCTGGTGATGTTGATGGCGAGCCCCCCAGGAAGAGGGTTCCTGCGAAGGTGATGTGGTATGCTCCTATAATACCACGGTTGAAACGTCTGTTCAGAAACGAAGAGCATGCCAAGTTGATGCGATGGCACAGTGAGGACTGTAAGAAAGACGGGAAGTTGAGAGCACCCGCTGATGGGTCGCAGTGGAGAAAAATTGAGAGAAAGTACTAGGATGAGTTTGCAGGTGACCCAAGGAACGTATGGTTTGGTTTAAGCGCGGATGGCATTAATCCTTTCGGGGAGCAGAGCAGCAATCACAGCACCTGGCCCGTGACTCTATGTATGTATAACCTTCCTCCTTGGATGTGCATGAAGCGGAAGTTCATTATGATGCCAGTTCTCATCCAAGGCCCTAAGCAACCCGGCAACGACATTGATGTGTACCTAAGGCCATTAGTTGAAGAACTTTTACAGCTGTGGAATGGAAACGGTGTACGTACGTGGGATGAGCACAAACAGGAGGAATTTAACCTGCACGCGTTGCTGTTTGTAACCATCAACGATTGGCCCGCTCTCAGTAACCTTTCACGACAGACAAACAAGGGATACCACGCATGCATGCACTGTTTAGATGACACTGAAAGTATATACCTGGACAAATGCAGGAAGAATGTGTACCTGGGCCATCGTCGATTTCTTCCGACCAACCATCAATGTCGAAAGAAAGGCAAGCATTTCAAAGGTGAGGCAGATCACCGGAAGAAGCCCGCCATGCGTACCGGTGATCACGTACTTGCTATGGTCAATGATTTACACGTAATCTTTGGAAAGGGTCCCGGCGGACTAGCTGTTCCGAATGACGCTGAGGGACACGGACCCATGTGGAAGAAGAAATATATATTTTGAGACCTACCCTACTGGAAAGACCTAGAGGTCCGCTCTTCAATCGACGTGATGCACGTGACGAAGAACCTTTGCGTGAACCTGCTAGGCTTCTTGGGCGTGTATGGGAAGACAAAAGATACACCTAAGGCACGGGAGGACCTGCAACGTTTGCACAAAAAAGACGGCATGCCTCCGAAGCAGTATGAAGGTCCTGCCAGCTACGCTCTTACGAAAGAAGAGAAAGAAATCTTCTTTGAATGCCTGCTCAGTATGAAGGTCCCGACTGGCTTCTCATCGAATATAAAGGGAATAATAAATATGCCAGAGAAAAGTTCCAGAACCTAAAGCCTCATGACTGCCACGTGATTATGATGCAACTGCTTCCGGTTGCATTGAGGGGGCTTCTACCGGAAAACGTCCGATTAGCCATTGTGAAGCTATGTGCATTCCTCAATGCAATCCCTCAGAAGGTGATCGATCCAGAAATCATACCAAGGCTAAGGAGTGATGTGGCGCAATGTCTTGTCAATTTCGAGCTGGTGTTCCCACCATCCTTCTTCAATATCATGACGCACGTCCTAGTTCATCTAGTCGACGAGATTTTCATTCTGGGGCCCGTGTTTCTACACAATATGTTCCCCTTTGACAGGTTCATGGGAGTCCTAAAGAAATATGTCTGTAACCGTGCTAGGCCAGAAGGAAGCATCTCCATGGGCCATCAAACAGAGGATGTCATTGGGTTTTGTGTTGACTTCATTCCTGGCCTTAAGAAGACAGGTCTCCCTAAATCGCGGTATGAGGTGAGACTGACTGGAAAAGGCACGCTAGGAGCGGACTCAATAATATGCAGGGACGGGCATCCTTGGTCTCAAGCACACTACACAGTTCTACAGAACTCTACCTTGGTGACCCCGTATGTCGATGAACACAAGAACAGTCTGCGCTCCAAACACCCGGAGCAGTGTGACGACTGGATTACATGTGAACACATCAGGACTTTCAGCAGTTGGTTGGAAACACGTCTCAGAGGTGACACCACTGTTTGTGATGAGTTGTACTCGTTGTCCAGGGGACCATCTTTGACTGTATTGACTTACAAAGGATACGAGATAAATGGGAATACATTTTACACGATCGCCCAAGATCAAAAGAGCACCAACCAAAATAGCGGTGTCCGCTTTGATGCAGCAACCGAGAGGGGAAAGGACACATATTATGGTTACATAATGGACATATGGGAACTTGACTACGGACATGATTTTAAGGTCCCTTTGTTTAAGTGCAAATGGGTCAATCTGTCAGGAGGCGGGGTACAGGTAGACCCACAGTACGGAATGACAACAGTGGATCTGAACAATCTTGGGTACACTGACGAACCGTTCGTCCTAGCCAATGATGTGACACAGGTTATCTATGTGAAGGACATGTCTACCAGACCGAGAAAAAGAAAAGATAAGGAAGCGAATACATCATACGATGAGCCAAAGCGCCACATAGTTCTTTCAGGAAAAAGGGACATTGTGGGACTGGAGGGCAAGACAGACATGTTTGAAGATTATGAAAAGTTTCATGAAATTCCTCCCTTCAAAGTCAAGGCTGACCCAAGCATCCTGATAAACGATGAAGATTATCCATGGTTACGGCGCAATAAGTAAATGACACAAGCGAAGAAAAAGTGAAGACTTTCTCCCGCAACTATTATGATGATACCATGCCAACTTTGTAACAGACGAGTATGATACCATTGTCCGTTTTGTACACGAAGTGCATCCAGTTTTTGCCGTAACCCTCTCAACTTTCTTGCACATGCTATGTGGATTAAATGATGATACCATGCCAACTTTCAACCTTTTCAGAGTTCATTTGAAATGCTTTTCAATTTCAGGGTCTTATAGCACAAAATAATCAATAAATGCATGAAAAATAACAAATGAAGTCAGAAAGGGTTAAAAATTGATGATGTGGCTTTGAATGGTGCATTTTGAACATACAAAAAGTCAGGAGTTCAAATAAGTTTTAAAAAATTAAATCCCTTTGTAATAGACGAGTTTCCGTATGGAATCCTGATACTTCGGAAGAGATTGTCCGTTTTGTACACGAAGTGCATCCAGTTTTTGCCGTAACCCTCTCAACTTTCTTGCACATGCTATGTGGATGAAATGATGATACCATGCCAACTTTCAACCTTTTCAGAGTTCATTTGAAATGCTTTTCCATTTTAGGGTCTTATAGCTCAAAATAATCAGTAAATGCATGAAAAATGGTGCATGAAAAATAACAAATAAAATAAATAAGTAATTAGAAACAAAAAAATATAAACTTTAATAAAATATATAAGTAGAAACAAAATAAAATAAACTTTAATAACATAAATAAAATTTATGAAACTAAAATTATCAAAGTATTTTCTGTTCAAAACATTATAAGCAACCTCTAGTATTATTGAAACTAAAATTATATAAAATTGATGCAACTAAAATTATCGAAGTATTTTCTGTTCAAAATCATTGAAAGCAAAAAGAATTTTCAAAGAACTTTTTTTGTTAGAAACTTTAATAGCAAAAAGAATTATCATAAAGTAATATAAATAAGTAATTAGAAATAAAATAAATAAGTTTTTTATTGTAAGTAGAAACAAAATAAAATAAATAAAGCAAAAAAGAAAACAAAAACAGGCAAAAAATAAAAATTATGCCACCTACTGGGCCACCACGGCCTGAATACGACTAGAAACCCATCCATGGGCCAGGATTCAGGCCCGCAGAAGGCCCAGTAGGCCCACAGGCATGTACAGAGAGGTTAGGCCCGTAAGCCTGCTTTAGAGAGGAGCTCGACAACTCAGGCGCACCGCACCTTATAAACAGGTGCGGCTCTCTCTCAGCTAGCGAGGTGGGACTAAACTCCCACCACCACGCCGCTGTGCAAGGCCTTCCGTCCCGGTTGGTGGCACCAACCAGGACTAAAGGGTGCCTTTGGTACCGGTTGGTGGCACCAACCGGGACCAATGCCCCCCCTTTAGTCCCGGTTGGTGGCACCAACCGGGACCAAAGGCCGCCGCTTCCCGCCCATTGGGCTGCTGAAAAGAGGCCTTTGGTCCCGGTTGGTGGCACCAACCGGGACTAAAGGTAGCATTGGTCCCGGTTGGTGCCACCGACCGGTACCAATGCTCTCTGTATATAAGCTGGACTTGTGAAATTTCACAACTTCACCGTCAGTTCGTGCCCGACGCCCCAGCGCTGCTCCTCGTCACCGTCGCCGTCATCGCCCTGCCTCCGACGTCGTCGCCGCGCCGCCCCTGCCTCCGACGCCGTCGCCGCACCGCCCTGCCTCCGACGTCGGCGCCGGGCCGCCCTGCCTCCGACGCCGTCACCGCGCCGCCCCTGCCTCCGACTCCGTCGCCGCGCCGCCCCTGTCCCCGACCACGCCGTCGCCGCGCCGGCCCCTGCCCCGCGCCCCTTCCCGCGGCCTGCTCCCGCGCGCCGGCGCCCTTGCCTCCCCCGCCGTCGCCATCGCCAGACGCCCCCGCCGTGAGCCGCCGCGCCGGTCCGGCTCTGTTTTTATTTTGTATTAGATTAATTTTTTGTTCATATATATAAAATGTATATTTGTATGTATGTGGCTATATGTAAGTTCAGAGCATGTTTTTATTAGATTAATTTCTTATTACATTTATTACATTAATTTTTTTGTTCACAACATGTTTTTGTTCATATATGTATTTTTTTTGTTCATATGTGTATTAATGTTTTTGTTGTATATATGTAATTTTTTTTCAATGTATATATGTATGTGGTAGCTATATATGCATGATGAGGGGGGTGGGGGTCGATATACCCCCTCCCCGATAATTTCAACATGAGGGGAGGTCGATACCCCCTCCCCGACAACATTTTTTAGAAAAGTTTTATATATCTAGCTAGGAAGAAAGGAAGAAGGAATGAACTAAGAAGAGGATTAAGAAGAAAAATAAGAGGAGAAGAAGAAGGAATAGAGGAGAAGAAGAAAAAATAGAGTCTATTTTTCCTTCTTCTCCTCTATTCCTTCTTCTTCTCCTCTTTTTTTATCTTCTACTTCCTCTTCTTAATTTTTATCGGGAACTCCATTCCAAAATAACTTTGACATGATGTGCGGTCGATATATATACCCCCTCTCGACCGTGATAATTTATACCACGGGAGTACCCCCCGGCCCTCTCGCTCGACCAAAACTCTCGAGGACACCCAAACCGTAGAAAAAAACGATGTCGGTCTCCTACCCCCTCCCGCCGCGCCCCTACCCTTGAAGCGTTGCCGAGGCCACCCCAAACCCGGAATAAGCTAGGTCTACGTTCGCACTAATATATCCACCTACTGTCATGTTTGTGTAATAGTTGCCATGTTGTAATATTTGCAGAAACAATGGAGCACGGACGAGACGAGGAAGCAGAAGAGGTGTTGGGGGACATAATCTTAGCCGGAGGTGATGTCTTGTCGTATCTTAACGACTATGATGGTCTAGAAGAACAGGGTGAAGAAGCAGGCTACGGTGATCGAAGAGTGGAGGAGGAAAGACATGATTATGATGGCTCCGGTGACCCAATGCTGGTGCAAGAAGGAGCCCGTGGTGACGGCTCCGGTGACCGAACAAAGTCCGGCCAGGTAAATATATTAGTTAAGCCTGTGCTTACTAGCTAATTGATGCATTCATTGTTTTGGTATGTACACATATTAATTAACTCTTGTCTTTCTTCTTTTTTCTAGCCCTCCGGATCGAGCACAACTTCGGTATAGAGACGAGGCCCGAAGAGAAAGTTGCGCTCGGATGAAAGGTTTGAGATCACAGCAATCGCGCGCGACGGCCAACCGATTGAACCCATCCGGACAAAGGAAGCATTTGCTGCTCAGTGCGGGGTTCTTGTTAGGGACAAGATCCCGATCAGCATCCACCAATGGTATAAGCCTAAGAAGGAAGACCCTGAGGTGTCTTATGTCAATGATATGCAGAAAGATGATCTTTGGACTGAGCTGAAGGCAAATTTCACCCTACCGCCAGAGGAGGATCCAGAGAAGCCAGTTAAAGAGCAATTAATCAAGTCTGATGCTCTTAAGAAGATGGCAGACCTATTCAGGAGGTGGAAGAATGAGCTGAAAATGTTTGTCGACAAAGAAGAGACACCAGAATTCATCGGCCAGTATGAGAAGATCAGATATCACTGGCCCGCATTTGTGGCCCACAAGACATCGGAAAAGAGTAAGAAGATGTCAGCGACAAACAAGAAGAATGCTGCGAAGAAGAAGCTTCACCATCGCACAGGGTCAGGTGGCTACCTCAAAGCCCGGCCTAAGTGGGCCAAGGCTGAGAATGATCTGCTTGATAAAGGGATCGAACCACAGACAATGAACTGGCCAGACCGTTGCCGGGCTTGGTTCTTCGGGGCTGGCGGAAAATTGGACCCTGTATCAGGGAGGTGTGTTTGGACGGACGAGCTTTTGAGAATACCAGTCAAGAGGCTTCAGCACTATATGGATGCAGCGCAGGAAGGGACGTTCATTCCAGATAGAGAGAACGACGAGCTCACAATGGCCCTCGGGAATCCTGAGCACCCTGGACGGACACGAGGCACACCAGGCTCCGTTCCGTGGAAGGCTGGTTTTCCGGACGCAGGCGGTTACAAAAGCCAGGAGAGGAGGAAAAAAGTGGAGCAGACCCAAATTTAGAAGCTGCACGAAAGGGTTCAAGCTCTAGAGGAGTGAGACGGCAATCGACATGCCGAAACTACCCCGCCATCTCAGCGGAGAAGCAGCGTGGCTTCCACCGAGCTGCTTCAGCCGGAGCATGTCTTGATGGCTCCTGCTAGCTACCCCGTGGATGCTATCACGGAGTCTCAACATTGCCACCTTATGACGCAATGGCAGAACTTCAAAGTCAAGGCGGCTGTTGGCTCTGTTTTACCTCCTGAACCCGGCGCGACCTACCACTGCCGGCCAATTCCAGAAGGATATGCTAGGGTGATGGTGGATGAAATAACGGAGGGATTTGAGGACCTCCAGCTTGACCACCCTACCGGTGAAGGGGAGACTCGGCTGGGTTCTGCTCTGAAGACTCCATGCTTATGGCGGAAGGAGCTCATCAACCTTCCGAACTGGACGCCTTCGGCGAGTAAGGGCACTCCGCCTCCTCCTCCGGTGAGTGATCAGGGCACTCAGCCTCCTTCTCCCGCGCGTGGCGGCACTCCGCCTCCTCCTCCGACGAGTGATCAGGGCACTCAGCCTCCTTCTCCGGCGTGTAGCGGCACTCCGCCTCCTTCTCCGCCTGCACCGGCGCGCCAGAGCAGCCAGCCTCCTCCTTCTCCGCCTCGTCAGCAAGGGCGGAAGAGACCCGCCGCCGCTCCGGCTGCTCCGGCGCGTCGTAGTCCTTCTCCTCCGCCTCGTAAGCAAGGAAAGAAGACAGCCGCAGCCGCTCCGTCTGCTCTGCCGGCGTCTAGCAGTACAGCCAGAGGCGGGAGGCAATACAGATTCGGTCCTTCTCTGAAGACTCCAGAGAAGTTACCATACGAGAGGACCGAGGAGGAAACCACGAAGATCGTGCGAGCCGAAGTGACGAACTTCTTTGAAGGGGTGAAAGCAAAGAAACATCCACCTCCGGAGGAGAAGGTAGATCCGGTTAAAGCGAAGCGCACTCTGGCTGCCCTGACAAAACCACCAAAGTCTCCGTCGAGAGGCAACTATGAGCGCATTATTGCGAAGAAATTTGCCGAAGAGGAGCGGTCGGGAAGTACTGTGAGTGATCAAAGGTTAAAAGAACGACGAGCTGGGAAAAAATTGCCCAGCTCGGCGAACAAGCGAACCAATCGTGCCCCCCGCTCAAGGTGTTTAGCGACATCGTCGCTGCAGATCCGAGGATGGTGCCCGGTTATAGCAATCTTGGAGATTACCTGCCCGACGATGTACATTATGAAATCTTGGAGGTGGACGAATACAAATACCATTACGGGAAGCCTCTCGTCAAAGCTGAAAGATCTCTAACAACGATGATGCGAAGATGACATGATTGGTACATGAAAACCTGCAGAGAGTCTGGGGGGAGGAATACTTTGACGCTGAGAGTTAAACCGGAGCATGACCTCGTTGGAATTGAACTGTTGAATGTTCCATTTGAGGAGTTCTTCCAGTTTTTCAATCAAAAGGCCCTCGATAAATCAACGATCACTTGCTACTGTCTGTAAGTAGTACTACTTCTGTCATTAAGTCTCTCTATATAGGTCAGCTCTTTCATTGCATGTATTTATAATTATCCTCACTATATTATGCAGATTGAAGATCGCCGAATTGAAGAAAAGACAAATCGGTGATATTGGGTTCATTAACACAAATCTCATAGATGCAACTGAGGTTAAATATCATGCCGAAAATACCGAGGCCAACTTGCTACGATCGTTGGTAATAAATGAACAAAGATATATACTCTTTCCTTACAACTTCAAGTGAGTGTTACTGTCTTGTGCATATTCGGTTTCCCTTATTAGTCGAGGTTATAGTAATGTAATTGATGACTTATGCATGCGTGCGCAGCTTCCACTATATTGTCCTAGAGATTAAGCTTGAGCAGGGAGTAGTAACCGTCTTAGACTCGAGACGAAAAGATCCCCAGGACTATGCAGACATGACTCAAATGCTCGAGAAGTAAGTTAAATCGATCATTATCCACCATATCAGCAACTTTGTTCATTTCCTGATATCAAGTAATTGTTTTCTTTGTCTGCCAGGGTTTGGAGAAAATTCACCAAAAAAGCTCCGGGACTGCCGAAGAAGCTGCAATTTAGACACCCGAAAGTAAGTACTATAGTAGCATGTTCCGCGCATCTCCTAGTGATTCAAGCGCTAGTTTCATCAATACCATTTAGCATGCTTGCTTATCAGTTTGATTGACCTCTATTTCTTGTAAAATGGTTGTGGCAGGAACCCGGAAATAATTACTGTGGATACTACGTTTGCGAGTCCATCCGCTACACGACCTGTGAGCGGGGCTACTCTGACGAACAATATGAAGTGCGTAAGCAATAATATTCATAATTTTATTTTGTTACCATCATTTGTGTCGAGTTTCATTTATTCATATATATATATATATATATGTATTGACCCCCTTCTTCAAAGTAGATCTTTCGGATGCGAGATGAACTCCTAGCACCAGATCGTATGCGAGCAATTCAAGAGGAATTGGCGGCATTCTTCCTTGACCACGTGATCGCTGAAAACGGAGAATACTATGTGAACCCTGTGTTCTTACAATTTAATTAGAAGATTATATTGTAAGAGATAATTATTGTATATATGTAGCCGATAGTGTCGAATAGATATACGAGAACTTGTTGTTCGACCAATCTCTCGGAGAAGGAGAGGTGGTCGATATCACTTCTCTCTGTATGCATATGTTCATGACGATCTTTTGTTTCCTTCATTTGCTTACTAGCTAGCGTGTCTAGTCCTCTCCATACGTATATAGTACGTAGCGTCGACCAAGCACGGAGATAAGAGAGGACACTTCTCTCTATTAATTAGCTAGCTAACACAATATATGAAACACCTAAATTAATCCCCAAAACCCCCAACCCCCTTTCAAAAAAAAACAAAAACTCCAACCCCTGAAATGCTGACGCGTGGATGCCTATTGGTCCCGGTTAGTGCCACCAACCGGGACCAAAGGCCCTCCTGCCTGGACTCGTCGCATCGGCCACATGGAGGCCCATCTGTCCCGGTTCGTGTAAGAATCGGGACTAAAGGGTTAGGGCATTAGTAACGACCCTTTAGTCACGGTTCAAAAACCGGGACAAAAGACCCTTACCAACCGGGACAATAGGCCATTTTTCTACTAGTGCAACGCATGTCTCTCTCACCGACAGCACGCTCTTCGCCCCTATTGTCGTTGCCTATAGCAGCAACTACGGCGAGAGTGGCAACATGCTGCCCTTCGTGCGCCTCGACTCGGACGTCAACTTCGGCGCTTACAGCGCCGGTGTGCCAGTGGTACGGCGAACGAGCATTGGTCAGGCGGCGGCGGACCAGTGTGAGGTGTTCGGCTACTGCGGTGACAAGGGCGTGTGCTGCTCCTCTCCCTCTCCTACGCCGTCCAGCGTTGCCTTCTCTGGAGTCTACACGCCATGCACCGCCTAGATCATCGCAGGAACCCATCCATCGAGAAACAGTGAGTTTCTTCCAGGCCGATCTTGGCGACCTCCGACGAGAGGCCAGATCCAAGCGGGGTGGATTGCGCCGGCGAGGCTCTTTCGTTCGCGTCCTCTCCTCTGCTCAGTGTCGGTCTAGGGGGCTCGCTGCAAGACTGACGTCGCCCCGTGCACACCTCCCACCACTGCCATGTCGCTTCTGCTTCTGGTTTCCCCGTCGCCTACGACGGCGTTTGAGGTTCCTATGTGGCAGGCTGGCAGCGTGACGGCCATGCTGGAGGCTGCGCGCTCCGCGGGTCCGGAAGACACTTGCCGCGTCAGAGGTAGCATGCAGGGCTGTGGGAGAGCACCGTCGCCAGGTTCAACGGCGCGCTGGACCCCGGGACGGTGAATGCTCTCACAGCTCACCTGCTGCACGCACTGTCGACGGTACGCAATGCTCACTCTAACGACTGTGAGTTGGGACATGTATGTGCAGGGCAAGTTTGCCGAACTGGAGTCGCTAAGAACAGCGAGAAACAAGGAGCGCGTCATGACGCTGCCGGTAAGCACGGATCGCTGAAGGTAAATGGCCATGTCGACGACGTGGTGTGGGGTCGGGTGGCTGTTGGGCCACGGCCGCGCGGTCCTCGCCGACGTGTGTCCTGCCCAGAGACGTGAATGTAAGATGATATTGTTGCTTCGCTGATACGAGAAAATACAGTTATTAGTTACTACCGACATGCTGATTCATGTGTAGGAAGTAGCTGCGGCATACGATTGTTCGAGGGCACTTGATACGAGCTGGGACTCTGGTTTCATAGATCTTCGTACAGAAAGAGAAATATACTATATACACATCTATAATAGGCATACTTATACTATAAATCGTTATAAAAAAAGAAATAAGCATACTGTAGATCTGTCATCCAAAAACAAGGTGATCTACTGAGTAAATTAGTATCTTCATAATTATGAAGTGGTGTGGTGCGCATGCTCTTTGTTTTCCTGGTTTACCGACGGCATATTTGTACAAATAGATTAATAGTAATTTTTTAGAGCTACTTCTTGCTGAACTTCCCCCTGTATATCTTAATATCTCTGACTATCAACAAAACTAAAGCATATTCGGTTAGTGATCAACTTACTTGCTCGGTGATTTATGCATCGCTAGGCCACCGTGCGATGAGATGCTTCAAGTGCCCGTAATACTTGGAGACGGCCTCTTGGTTGGTGTATCATCGGTGGTTGAGGGACTTCCACTCACAGTTGCGGATCAACACGTCGGAGTAGGGCGCGAAATGTTTGTGCTCATGGAAGCATATGTGAATGTTCCTCCAAAAGGTTGTGCCCTTTTGCTCCCTGCCATGGATCGCGTCATACGCCAGCTCCCCCGCTCTGCATATTGCAGCGAACAGCGTGGGGGCACCCATCTATTCCCCGGCCGCCGACCCCGCCCGGGCGAGCAGCAGCGAAGAATACTCGAAGAAGAGCGGCACCGCATTAACGTCAACGATGTAAGGCACGATATTGGCGGTGGTTCCGAGCTGCTTGGCGGCGTAGTAGTACAGAGGCTTGTAAGGCTCCGACCACGACGTTGGTTGTTCTGTCGGCGCGCCCATCTGTCGCCGCCCACCATGGCCGCGCGGACCGCCTCGTTCGCCACGACCTCCACGCCCATCGCCACCACCAGGCCCAGCGGCGGCAAACCGCTTCTTAAACTTCTCCTCCTTTGCGGCCTTCACTTTGACGCGACAATTTTGCCGTGTCTCCAAGCTGATCTTCCGGGCGAGCATGATGCTCGGATCCTCCGGCACCTCCGCCAGCTACATCTCTAACAGGTTCTCCGATGGTTCCATGCGTCGGCGGCGGAAGAAAGGAGAGGGTGGGAGAAATGAGCGGGAATTGGACGGAGAGCGGCAGGGAATAGAAGAAGAGAGTGGGGGTATTTTGGCACGAAAATAGTGCAGGATGCTACAAAAGCGCGGGCTCCGCCTTCTTTTGGGTGGGCCAGGGGGCGGAGAGCGGCGTTTCGCTTGTCCGGACTCCTGCAACCCCCCACCCCCCGGCGTTTGTCTCCGGTTTGCGGGAGAAATCGCGTCCGGACTGCTCCGCGGACCGATACAGGTCGGCGTTGGATGGCTTTCGCGGCTGGACAACGCGGTCCGAACGGTTGCAGGAGGTTTGAAAGTCGGCGTTGGAGATGCCCTTAGTGGGATGGAGGTATAAGTAAAACTGCCAAATCTTTTTTGCTGCAGCAAGGGACAGTCTTTTTATTCCACTTTCAATTTGGGTCTTCTTTAAATTCCAAGCAGATGTTGGTTTACACAGGGGGAAATGTTTTTATGCTTTGTTGAAACCAAGTAAGAGGAAGGGAGTGACTGAATATTCATTATAATTTAAGAATTCATTTTTACGTCTGTACTAAATCAGCAATTAAGAGCCTGCCGTAACTCTAAAAGACTATGCAGTGTGAAGTTTTATGTTTTTGTGTTTGCGGAACGTTGCTTTTACACAGGATTTTAGTCCAAAGGATATTTTTGCGGTGGAGCCTTTTTGGTTTTTGTTTCGGTGGTTTTCTTATTTTCGTGAACCATGAAAGGCTGGTGCATCATTCTTTTTGTCGAGTAGAATTTGGTGTTTACGAATTACGAGTTATGATCGTTAGGAGAATGTTCTGCATATGTTCGGAGTTGCAATGCCTACTAATGCCATACATGTTCTGATCTTGCTATGACTCATGTCAGGTTATTTTGTTTTGGTGAATTTCTGGCATCAGATGTGGAGCCTAATTGGTTTGATGCCAACAATTGGTAATTGTTGGCAAGTCTAAAAATTTGGCTCTCAATTGGTTGGCTATCAATTAATTTTTGCTCACCTCTTAAAAAGTTGTCAATTTTTGGCACATTTTGATTTTACCAAATGTTGGCTTGCAAATATTGACAATCCCAAACTTTAACAGCGAACCAATTAACCTCGTAGTTTACAGATGCTCGAAAAATAAGCAACACTTTGGACTGGGAAGGTCTCACAGATGAGGCTATCATTTTCCTGTGCAGGTTTCACAAACTTTCTGGGTGACGGGCCAATCAATGGACTATACATTATGATCTTTAGGAGAATGGTTTTGTACGTTCAGCAGGATATGAGTGAATTATAAGAAACCACCACATTTGGGGCTTCTCTTGCAGAAAAATACCTGGTCCCTAATCTTTTGCAAAAGCCACCGCACATTCAGTAATAGTTTTGCAGAGTGCATTGAACCTGTCATTTGGCGCGGTTGAGGGCGTTTCCGACAGGTGGGCCCAAAATCTCTGACGTGGCCTAACGGACGCGTGGACGGCGCCGTTTGCTTAAGACAGACGCGGTCGGGTCGCCAGAGACAGACCGCCCGTGCCCGACCACATCTTGCTCGCTCTTTCTGCTCTCACGCTCGCTCTCTCTGCTCCCACGCTCGCTCGCTCCCCTCCCATTTGCTCCTCTCCTCTCCGGTCACCGCCGGCCGCCGTCCGCCATGGTGTCCTGGAGCGACAGTGAGAGCACTGACGGCTCCGGCGCGCAGTACATCTCCTCCGACGACTCCCCTCTCAAGGTCAGAACCTTCTATTGCTCATTTCTGTTCTAGGGTTTCTAGGGTTGAACATTTGCTTGATTTGAACAAGTTTTTGTTGGATTTCTCAGATCCCAGCTACAATTGATGAGCCGTCGTTCGAGGGTCTTGCTGACGACTTGAATGTGATTTGTGAGCATGGGAATCCAGGGAGGAAGTATGTTGCATTTGAGGGGATAAGCACTGGTAGGAGGTTCATTGCCTGTGCCACTGAAGTAAGTTTTAAGTTGTGTTTGCAGCATTCCAATTCTTGTTCTAGGGTTTGTAGTTACTGTTCATTTTCTAGGGTTCATAGTTACTGTTCATGTTCTAGGGTACATAGTTACTGCTCATGTTCTAGGGTTCATAGTTACTGAATTTAGTTCTAGGGTTCATAGGTACTGTTCTTAGTTGTAGTTTTCATAATTATTCATCATTAAATGAATCTGATTCTGGTACATAAACTGAATCAGCTATTTTAACTGAATCTGTAAGTAATGTCTGTAATTTTGAACTGATTTTTTCTTTTGTAGGGTGTTGGAAATTGTGGATTAGTGAAGTGGGTAGATGAGCATTGGCCAGAGCATCTACAGAATGCTATTCATAAGCTTTGGCTTATGTATGAGCATAGCCAGCATGAAAACAAGATGGCATGCCTGAAGCATTCAAGCACTGTACACAATCTCACACAGCAGAAAAAAGAGTTGCAGGAGACATATGAGAAGCTTGTTGAAGATGTGAACAACCTCTTGGATTATAAGGATAGCCAGCCTGAGGTAAACCAGAAGAATGATGCTGAGAACATTTCAGTTAGTGTGGAAAGCAGCATGACAAAGGATGTTGAGATCAAAAAATTGAAGGCTGTTGTTGACCAGTTAAAGAAAATTCATGTAGCTCAAGCCACTGTCATTAGGAATTTGAAGTTCAACCATCTTAAAGAGAAGGAAAAGTTGACCTCTGATAAGAGGACTTTGGAGATTTGCTATGCTGACCTGAAGAAAGAGAAGGATGACCTGAAGAAAGAGAAGGATAAGCTGGATTGTTGCATTGCTGAGCTTATGAAAGTAAAGGAGAAGTTGACCATGGAGAAGAGTACTCTTGCTTCCTGCATTGTTGAGCTCAAGACAGCAGGTGATAGCAACAAGAGGAAGCTTCACCAGATTAAGGCTATTTGTGATGAAGACTAAGTTGTGTTGCTGTCTGACCATGTGTGTCAATGATATCTTTTGTAGTAGCTATGGAGGAAAGCTTGTAATGTGTCAAGCTTTATTGTGGTGAACTCTATTATTTCTGTAGCAATGAACCTTGGATTGTATGTTGTTTGTGAGAGTACTCTGTTTGTGATGAATTATCAGCTTGTATTAAGTTCAGTTTGTGATGAATTAACAGCTTGGATTATAGCAAGTAGATAGTGAACATAGATAGCAAGTTCATACTGCATAGATAGTCTGACATAGATAGAACTGACATAGATAGAACTGGCATACTAACATAGATAGTAGCTGCATAGATAGTCTGACATAGATACAACTGACATAGATAGAACTGGCAAACTAACCTACTGACGAAACTGAACTTTTTCTTCTACTGACGAAACTGAAGACAGCATGTCACTCCTCCTTCTTCAGCATCTTCAGGCGTTGGGAGCGCCGCACGTCATTGTTGTTCACCGCCGCCCTCTTCTTCTTGGCCGGCGCTGGCTCCACCACATCTTCACCGCCGCCCTCCTCTTCTTGCTTCACGACAACGAGCTCTGGATTGTCGGCGACCTCCGACAGCTTATCCACATCAATTGGGCTGTTCTTCTGTCCCTCCACGGCGTCGAGGACGGACGCCAGGAGCTGCACATCAGGCTCGTCATCGGAGGAGTCGGAGGAGAGTACGACGACCTCGTCCACCTCGTCGTTAGAGGAGTAGTCGTCAGTTTTGTCAGAGTTGTAGTCGTCAGAGGACTCGGCGTCAGAGTCCTCGTCTGGCCCGAGGACCCATGGATTGCGCCTCTCCCAGTAGGCGTTGTTGATGGGGGCTGGGAGAGCGAGGACGGCATCGGTGATGTCATCCGCGGCGGCCGGCGGCGTGGTGGATGAGCGGTACATCCACCAACGGGCGCGCTGCCTGGGGTCGGGGGAGAGCTGCACCTCGCGCATCGCCCATAGGAGAATGGTCGCCGGCGGGACGGTGCGGCCGGCAGGGAAGGCACGCTGCCTTTAGGCAGGTGTCATCACCTTCACCAGGCCGCGGGCATGGTTCCTCAGCATCGCTAGACTGGGGAACCAACGTGCGATCTCCCTGTACTGTGCGCGCAGCTCCTGGTTGTTGTTGGCGAGCTCTTCAATGGCCAGCTGCCAGTCCATGGCGACGGCGGTGGGGGTGGCTGTCGGCGGTGGTTTCGATAGGAGAGGGGGGGAAGAGGAGTTGGCGGTGCGGGCGGCGAGTGGGCGGAGAGAGCGGTGGGTGGACAGGTATTAAACAGTGAGAAACCGAAACGACTAGTTATACTGAACGCACATTCACCATGCTGCGGGCGGCAACGCACTCTCAACACAGTGCGTGCCTAACTAAATATAAGTAAAATAGCAGATGCTACTCAAACAAGATCACTAGCACTATCCCATTGGTATTGAACGCATGGTTACTACCCACTGGTCCTGGGTTCGAGCCCCATGCCAAACAATTTTTGTGCAATTTTTTTTGGTTTTATAAAATTAATATGTCGACGCCGAGGCACCCAAAATGCCCAAGTGGACCCATTTTGGGTTTTGTCGACGCCGAGACACCCAAAATGCCCAAGTGGACCCATTTTGGGTTTTGTCGACGCTGAGGCACCCAAAATACCCAAGTGGACCCATTTTGGGTTTTGTCGACGCCGAGGCACCCAAAATGAAAACTAAGATCATCATCATATCAACACCATGAAAACTAAGATCATCATCATATCAACTATGAAACTATGATCATCATCACAACAACAGAATGAAAACTTCTTGAAAACATGATAACTAATAAGTTCATCATCATATCATCATAACCAGAGTACCATAGTGCATCGCAACCATTAGGTACATTACATAGTCCACCACTTGGACTTGAACTAACTGGTTTCAACATGAAATTCTTAATATTCTTCATCACAAACTAGCCAAAATAGGCTGAATTAAACATGTTTCAACATGACATCACTTCTTGCTGCCTTGAGAACAATTGAACCATTCAGACATCTTGTATGATGGCTTTCTCACTCTTCCAGTACCTGACGCTCTTGGTGGTATGAATGTTCTCTTTGCCCTTGACCTAGCAGCAGTAGCAAAAGATGAACTAGGCCTATAAGAAGCAGCAGAAGATGAAGTTGGCCTTGTTGGAGCAGGAGCAGAAAGAGTTGCTCTAGGTGCAGCCCTAGTTGCAGCCCTAGTTGCAGCTGGAGCTGATGGAGCTGTCCTTGGTGTTGCACTGGTTGCAGCTGGAGCTCTTGTCCTTGCTGCTGGTGCATCAACTCTCCTGTTTTCCTGCAGTGACAACATATAGACAGATTAGAACATAGTATTAAATATACACAAGATTTAACCTGCAGTGACAACATATATACACAAGATTTAACCTGGTGTTGGTTCCTTCTCAGTGCTAGGGCTGGCTTCATATTTTTGTGGCAGCTAGTGTACCTATGACCTGTCAAGTTGCAATTGCTACAGGTTATTGTTGCCATCCTTGAAGTATCCTTGGGAGCTAGCTTCTCAAACTGATTCCTTCTCCTCTTAGTCTGCTTCTTTCCTGGCTTGTCTCTAAAAACTGGTGGTTCTATGTCAGGGGTCCCAGTATTTGGCCATAGATCAGGCCCAGGCACAGGATACACAATTGGATTGTAGGCTGCTTGGTACATTGGTTTCTTGAAGAAATCACTAACAAAATCTTCTGGATGAAGTTTTGCCTTGTTAATTGCAGAAACACCATGCTTGCAAGGAACACCAGTCATGTCCCATTTGCTACACCCACATGTGTGCACTTGTAGATTTACTGCACATGTGCTTTCTCCACTACTAACCTGGTATAGATCAGGTCCTGCTTTGATGGACTGACAGTATCTAGCATGGTGTTTTGCTTCTTCTAGCTTTTCAGCATATGTTGGGCATATCTGCCACTTGGCTGTCTCAGTCTTGGTCCTGTTTGCATTGAACTTAACTAGCAATTTAGTTCTGATGCCATCAACCATGGTTTTAATTGGTTTCCCTCTCACATCAAGTATCATTTTGTTGAAAACTTCACTAATATTGTTAACAACCAAATCAGTTTTACAATTTTTGTCCATGGCATGTCTAGCCCATGTATGCTTGGGTATCTTTCTAAGCCATTTCCAAGCTGCCTCACACTCTCTTTTCATGCCTTCCATTGCTTGATCAAAACCATGCTCAGTATATGAATAACTAGCCTGATCCATATACTTCTTTAACTCTTCACCTCTAAAGCCAGCTGTTTGAAAGTTCTGATAAATATGTCTAAGGCAGAATCTTTGAGGGCAATTTGGGAAGACATTGTTTATGGCTTTAAGAAGGCCCTGTTTAAATAACTAGTGTTCAAAATATAGTATAACAACAAACAATTTGACAGTACTAAGCATGGTAAAACTTCAGTAAATATAAGAATGATGATGTGTGAGGTACCTTTTGTCTATCAGATATGATAGTGTAGTTGCCATACTTCCCTGACTCACCACCAAGAGCATACTTGAGCTGGGTTAGAAACCAGGACCAGCTGGCAGTGTCTTCCTTGTCAACAATTGCAAATGCAATGGGAAAGATGTTGTTATTACCATCTCTTCCAGTTGCAGCCAATATTTGTTGCCCTGTTGTCAACTTAACAAAGCAACCATCAACACCTAAAACCAAACATAACACATTAGTACCAAACATAACCAAATGCAATGGGAAAAATGTTGGGAAAATAATTATGCAAGTACCTATGAAGGGTCTGCAACCATTTAGGAAGCCCTCTTTGCAAGCATTGAGGCACATGAACAAGCCATGAAATCTAGGGTTTATGCTAGGATGAGTCTTTAAATGCTTTGTTGTAACAATGCATCTACTTCCAGGATTGGTATCCAGCACAGCTTGGAGGTAATCCCTTATCCTAGTGTATTGTGCCCTCTGATCTCCTTGGACAACTTCCTTAGCTGCTTTCCTTGCCCTGTAGGCCATGTGAATGGACACTTCAATTCCATGTTTTTTCTTCAAATTGTCCAATATTGCCTGGACTGGTGTGTTTATGTCAGACCTTAACTGTTGCTCACACTCATGTGCCAACCACCTAGCAGTCACTTTGGTGCTCTCTCCAACAGCAGGACAATTGTGGTACAAGTTCATTTTCTTTATGCAAAATGTCTTCTCATGTGCAATTTTGGAAGCAGCAATGAAAAAAGGACAGTCATCTGTACTGCAAACTACAATAACTCTATCTGAGCAGTTCCTATGAAATGAGTAGTTCCTGTTTTGTGAGATGTGAAATGTAAGCAGTGCCCTTCTGAACTGTTGCACATCTAGGAAACAAAGTTTCTTGACAAATTGTTCTTGTGGGTTTTCCCTCTTCTCATCATACCAAACCCTAACTTTATTCTTTTTGGCCCTGCTCTTCCTACCATTTGGTAGCTTAAATGCTGGAAGCTGAGCCCAATCATTCTCTTCCTGACTTAAGTCACCTGGGTTGCTCTCCTCATCAGATGAAGGTGCCCAGTCTTGCTCTATGATTTGATCCAAACTTGCATGGGATGTTGTTGTTGGCCCCTTCCCCCTCCTCTTACTTCCTCCTGTGCTGCTGCTACCTCCTGCACTGCTTCCTCCTCTCAAGCCCTCATCTAGTGGCTCCTCCTGTCCTTCCTCTTCATCTCATCCTTCATTCTCCTCCTCCTCCTCATCTGGTCCATATAGCTCTTCTACATCAGTGTCTCCTTCAAAGTGATATAGTGGATCATCCCTATGCCTCTTCATTGCCTCCAACCTAGCCAATATGTCCTCATCTTCTAGATCTTCATCCTCACTTTCACTATCAGTGAACTCCTCAGCAAGCAGCTGTGGGAGTTTTCTTTTTGCTTCCTTGTACTTCTCTCTTTGTATCTTATTACTCCTGTACCTCTGAATTTCTTCATTTCTTTTCTGCTCCATCATCTGCTCAATGTGCCCTTGCTCTTGGTCTGTCTCCATGAAATACTCATGCCTCTCATTACCATTGTCCAAAGCAAACTCAGGTTCACTTGGGCCCTTTTGCTTCAACAAACAAGAGCTCTCCTGTGTGTTCATTACTTGGACTGGCTGTGGTTGTGGTTTCACTGGACTTGGGAAAAGAACTCCTGAATTGTCTACCTCATAGACAACTGGTACACCTATTTCTCACAAAGGAACCTGCTCTTCATAAGCATGACCAATGTTCAAATCAACTGGTCTAGGTGCATCACTTCTCATAACTGTAATGTTAACAACATTCTTTCCTTTACTAGCTATGTGATCCAACATTTCTTCCACCTTGTCATCATCAGTTAATTCTTCCATTCCTGACACCCCAGCTCCTGGATCTCTAACATAATACATAAAATCCCTTGAACTATAGCCTTCTACCTCTATTAGAGCAATGAGATTCCAGAAGGTTATGTTTGATAAACAGATTGTTCTTTCCAAGTTATCTCTGTCTAGGAAATGGAACGTCACTTCTCATTCTTCATCATCCAAGGTACAAATTCAGATAAAATGCATTTAATTTTGCTGTTAAGTAATTCATCTAACAATGTTAAAATTATTGTTAAGAGGTCTCATTGGTGGCAACAGAAATTCAGTTAACAGTGTTAAAATCCAGTTAACAGTGTTAAAGAAATTCAGTTAACAGTGTACAATGTTCAATAAATTTAGTTAACAGTTAACAGTGTTCACAAAATTCAGTTAACAGAGTTAAAAATGGTGGCAACAGAAATTTCTGATTCAATTTACAATACTAAAGTTGGTGAAAGAGAGTATTTGATCAAACAACAGACACAGAGGATTTGTGTCAAAGTACTCATGTTAAAATTAATTTCTGTGACACCAACAATCAGTTGACAGAGATGATGTCATATAACACTAACCCTAACCCTAGAACCTTAACCATACTACACGTACCCAAGAACAATAACCATAGAACCCTAACCCTAGAACCCTAACCCTAGAATACCAATCGGGGAAATGACAAAGAAGGAGGAGGATGACTTACTCCACACCACCGAAGGACGAGGCAAAATGGTGGCTGCCCGTCGGATTGGCCTTCACCGCCTGGGCGAATGCAGTAGCCGCCGCGTATTCCAACGACTTCGGCGGCGAGGGCGGTTGGGGAAGAGGCAGCGCGCTCGAGGGATGGGAGCTCCCGCAGTACTCCGGTGGATCTCCAGCACTGCCGCCCGGAGCATCCCCACCGGCAGCAACCCCGCCGCCGCCGTCCACGCCGCCAGGTTTTGTCGTCGCCATGGATTTGGAGCTGGAGGGAGAGGTCTGGTCTGGTCAGCTGCAGGCGGTCGGTCTGTCCGGCGCGACCAGACCGCGTCGGTCTGGACCAAACGGCGCCGTCAGCGCGTCCGTTAGGCCACGTCACCCAAATTGGGCCTCACCTGTCGGAAACACCCTCAACCGCGCCAAATGACAGGTTCAGTGCACTCTGCAAAACTATTACCAAATGTGCGGTGGCTTTTGCAAAAGATTAGCGACCAGGTATTTTTCTGCAAGAGAAGCCCCAAATGTGGTGGTTTCTTGCAATTCACTCGCAGGATATATATACCAGAGCAACCTCATCATCGCTCAACCTCCTCATCAAATTTGAAACCATCAGCATCCATGTCGGCCTCCATACCTGGATACGACATGTACGAGGGATACCTCACCCACTTCACCTTTGGCTGGCCACCACCAAACAGATTGTCCATAAGCTGAGCGTATTCTGTTTGGCCTTTTCAAGGATCTTGTCAAAGTCCTCCTCCTGCTCCTGCTCCTGCTTCTCTACCGTCTCGTCAGCCGCCACCGGCATCGTCGCCTTCTCAGCCAGAGCAGCCATCTTGGTCATCGCGGTCTGGTCAGCCGTCTCCTCTCCCTTCGTCTTCGCGGCAGACCCCTTGTGACCGTCCCTCCGCTTCCGCCCCTTCCTCTTGGCTCCAGTTTGCTCTCCAAGGAACGCCTCTGAGAAACCATCTGGGGCCATCAAAGCTCCTGATCCGCCCGCCCTTGAATTGGTGGCGGTGCAGGTCTTCAGCGAAAACTCCTCCTTGTCGGCCATGAGCGGACCCCTGATTCGCCGCACCTCAACTCGCCGAGGAATTTGGCTTTCGGGTGGAATCGCAGGTTGCCTAGATTTGGGGATTTTTCTCGAAGAGGCGAAGAGGGGGGACTACGGCTCGCTCGATATAAAGGCGGAACCCCACGGACGCCTCTGCCTCCGCCGATCCCTGGTATGCCATGTGCACGCTACTGTTGTTCGCCATCCTCCCGTCCTCCAATGGTGCCACCTCGTGTGACGACCATCCCATCCAGCTAGGTTATGCGGGCCGTGAAGCTGGTCACCCTGCCCCATCCTATAATCGACTATTGCAGGATCCCTAACCCCTCTCACTCATTTGTTGGATCTATTTTATTTCAATTTTTGTTTGGGAGTCGTTTAGTTTTCCGAATCGGTTTTATTTCAATTTTTGTTTTACAGAGCAGGTTGGGAGTTCGTGTAGGTGATTAGTAGATGTGTTCTAGAGGTTGGTTCCAATGACACCGTCTTCGCCTATAAGCAAACCAACGGTGGCAAAACCTTCATGATGAACGGCTACACTGTTGACCTTGGCAACGACCTGCTCCTTTTTCATCTCAATTGGACTCTGCCATAAGGTTGCACCACGATGGGATTTGTTGAGGGCCTTCATCATCCAAGTACAACGGTAGCATGTTTATGCCATGAGATATGCCATGCCGATGTCACGGGTTGAGTGCTGGGCTGCCATGGCCATATCAATGAACGAAGCAGCAGGCTTCTGTGCACACTGTCTGGCTGCTATTGATGTCGGTCTTTCATGTACGCTTGTCCTGCCTTAAAGATATCACGGTAAGATATGTGATTATTGATACCATAGCAGACTGTACAATTTCACTCTCATATACAAGGACCATGAAATTTGATTACTTTTTTTGCACGAAGAAATTGAATTATAGCATTACTTCAGCTATTTCATGAAGTCCTAAATTCATTTTTGGATGAATAACTGTAAGTGCATCTAGTGCCCCTTAGTAATTTTGGTGTATTGAAGACTTATAGATTAAGGGACTAATGTGTTTGTTAATGTACACATGTCTATAAGTCTATGAGGGGTTTGATATTTACAGAGAAAGTCGACCCCTAAAAATGAATGTCTTCAACTGAAGACTTTGGCTTTCTGAAGACTTTGAAAGTGAAGAAATCGCTGTGATCCTGAAGCCTTGATATTCATGCGAGGATTATGAAGCGTGAAGACTTTTGTTTTCGTAGTTTCTTTTTCTCTTTCTTGAGTCATAGGAAACACCGTACTGTAAAAGGGGATCGAGGAAAAACTAAGGAAAAGTTTCCAAGTGATGCTCATCTCAAAATCCTATGAAGCGTGAACTGGGCTCTCCAATTATCAAAGAAATTCTGATAAATAATCCAGGCAATAATTGCAGAGTGTCATGATGTACAGAAATCTTTCAAATGCATACGACTCAGTTGTAGCATTATCCTTATGGTAAAAAAGACAACCTAACAAAACACGCTATAGCAACTAATCCTTATTTTGTTCAAAGCACAGGAGGTAGGCAACAATGTCACAACTCGGATAAATCTTGCTACATTCACAAACTATGTAGCTTCTGGTTTCATGTTCCAAAGATTTTGTCCAGTCAACCATGGCAAGTTGCACATTCATAAATTTTTATTTTGCTTTTCTAAATTTATTATATTTTAAGTTGTTCCCAATGACCTCTTTTATATTGGTTTGTTTGTTCAGTGTTTGAAGTTTACTGCTGCCTCATCTAGAAAACATCAAGGTGCATGATGTTCAACTGTAAAGAGTCGTGAGAAGGACACCTTTTATGCAAGTCCAAAGGACATCCGAAACCCAAGGACCCATGGGGTCTGGAATGGACTCTTATGATGCCTGAACCCAGAAATTCCAATAAGCAGAGATGACATTTTATTTTATTTGTCGGTGACACAACCAAAGGGAACATATGTTATTGTTACATGCAAATGGGAAGATATAGCAGGTACCTAAGACTGAACAACAATCTAAACTTCTTTTTTTCTAAGCAATTGTTTGATTAAAGTACCTATGTGTTTTTCTTAGTTCTTTTCCTTCGGTTTGGAAACTCAATTTTGATTTTTTATAGACACCTAATTCTGACTCTTATTTTTTAGGAAATGGTTCTATATATGACAAAACAAATGGTAAACTTAATGGGCAAGTTAGCCGAAAAGTTTCTACCAGATTACCGAGGTACAATTCAACCACAAATCTGTAGGAATTGCTAATTTCTTGCTAGCATGGAGTGCATACATACATTAGAGGAGGCGGTTGATGGTACCTTTGAAATATATACCAACAATTGCTCTATTTGTTTCTTCTGTGGTTAGGACCATGTTTTAACTGTAAAATCACACCATATTGTTCCCTCCTTGCATTTTCCTCATTTTTTTACTTCTGTCATTAAATGATTGCAACATATGGCTATGTGGATGAAATTTCCTAGGTAAGAATTTCATCCACATGTGTTTTTCGTATTCCCACGTGTTTACAATCTCATGTTCTACAAACAACTCCCTCATATAAGACGTTTTGTGAAATTGTTAGAGGGACTGTGGTATTCCCAACCCACCAGAGTTCAAATCCTGGTGATTGCATTTATTCCTGGATTTATTTCAGGATTTCCGGCGATGCGCATTCAGTAGGAGGAGACGTTCCCGTTGATGACGAGGTGCCTACGGCGACTTCGTAAATTTAAAGATGATATGTTGGCTCAGTCTTTTGGATGTGCTCATAGAGGTAGGGTGTGTGTGTGTGTGCGTTCATAGGGATGAGTGTATGCGCGTGTATGTGAGCGCTTGCGTTTGTACTGTGTTAAAAAAAGACATTGTCATAGTGTCAAAAAGCGTCTTATATTTTGATATGGAGGGAATATTTATTTTCTTCTTATTTTGTACCTTGTATATTCTTATTAGCATAAATTTATCAATGTTTCATAGTGATGCCATGGATACCACAACAGATGATTCTAAGCAGGGGCAAGGATAAGGTGATTATAAAGAAAGAACAAGGAGAAGGTAGCATCGAAAAAGGAGAAGCTAGGGAACACCGAGCTTATCACCGAATTTACAGATGAAGATATAAGACGTTGGATGTAATATGTGAGTATGTTGGATGTAATAAAATATTTATATTATAAGATGGAGAGAGTATAATATTGAATATGTTTTATTAAATTACACATAATTTTTAAGTGTAAATGGTGTGAGTGCTTGGATTGACCGGGAAAATCAATCAGCTCACATACGCTTGCTCGGCTAGCTGCATGCACCTCACACGATTAATCTTCTCATCGTATGGTTGCGCATCGAGTTGGAGAAGTGGTTGGTGAGGATGCCGCGATGATGGATGCATATGTGTGCAGCGACGTGTACAGGCGGAGGCATGGCTGGACTGTCTGCCTATTCGCGCACCTCGGAAGAAGGCACAATGGAAGGACTCGATCCTGCACTGCTACTCCGGCACGACGTGGCCAGACTTCCGGAAGGGTTGGTGCGACCGCGGCGATTTATACGAATTCACGCATGGGGTGTTGGTGTTGTCGGAGGCAGCCATCTAAGGACAGAAATTATCGTTGTATTTAATTCTTTGCGGAAAAGTGTGATGCCCTCGATTTAATCGTACACTAATCATACACGCAAATGTGTACGATCAAGATCATGGACTCACGGAAAGATATCACAACACAACTCTAGACACAAATTAAAATAATACAAGCTTTATATTACAAGCCAGGGGCCTTGAGGGCTCGAATACATAAGCTCGAATACACAAGAGTCGGCGGAAGCAACAATATCTGAGTACAAACATAAGTTGAACAAGTTTGCCTTAAGAAGGCCAGCACAAAAGCATCTACGATCGAAAAGGCAAGGCCTCCTGCCTAGGAGCCTCCTAACTACTCCTGGTCGTCAGTGGTCTCCACGTAGTAGCAGGCATCGGCGGTGGCATCTGACTCCTGGGCTCCAACATCGGGTTGCATCAACCGGAAAGAAGAAGAAAGGGGGAAAAAGGGGAGCAAAGCAACCGCGAGTACTCATCCAAAGTACTCGCAAGCAAGGATCTACACTACATATGCATCGGTATCAATGAAATGGGTTGTATCTGTGGACTGAACTGTGGAATGCCAGAAGAGAAGGGGGAAAGCCTAGCCTATCGAAGACTAGCATCTTCAAGCAGCTCCAACCATCTTGCAGCATCGGAAGAGATAGGAGTAGCATAAAGTAAAGTAGTAGTAGTGTTATCATCCTCGGCCAGAGATCCTTTCTCGACTCCCTGCGAGAAAGAAATCCCAGAGCCATACTATCCAGTTCTCATCTCCATCTCTCATCTCAAGTATCCAGTTCTAGTTGTATCGATCGGGATACAACTCCAGGTGTCCGTTACCGTAGGACAGGCTATCGATAGATGTTTTCTTCCCTGCAGGGTGCACCAACTTACCCACCACGCTCGATTAACTCCGGCCGGACACACTTTCCTGGGTCATGCCCGGCCTCGGCCACACAATACGCCGCAACCCGACCTAGGCTTAATAGAGAGGTCAGCACACCGGACTAAACCTATGCCCCCAGGGGTCATCGACCATCGCCCCGGGATCTCCTGCATGTTGGGTACGCGGCCGATGAGCAGACCTAGCTACCTCCTTCAAAAAGGAGGTGCTTACGCAGTCCAACCCGGGGCGCGCCGCTCAGTCGCTGACGTCTATTAACCTTCGGCTGATGCATACGACGCAGAACACCCATACTATGCCCACGTGATGGTTAGTGCTATCAGGCCAGAGGCCCCTCGGATCAAATATCCAAATCGTAGTGGATTAGGAGCACACGGTAACGAGCAGAGACTCACGATCGATGTGACCCCGTCGCCCCATCTCGAGGACTTGCGCCAAGGGCTAAGAATGCCCGGCCACGCCTCATAATTATCTCGCGGGCACCCTCCAGGTCAACCCGACTCCTCATCACCCGCAATTAAGCTCGCGCGGGTACCCCTCAGGGCCGACCCGCCTTAGTAACATGGTTCAGTGTAAAGTCATAGTAACCATAGTAACAGTGTGTCTAACACCAAGGGGAAAGTGATGTGCGGTGTCGGGGCCTGGTCTTCGATCCCGTTGATCGGGTCTTCTGATAATCCAGTGGGGCAGTCGGGACAAAGTGGGGGTCTCTGATGGGTCTCTACCCAACCTATACTAAACAGTTTAGGATAAGCAGGTAGGTAACAACAGCAGGTTACAATAAACAGGCTATGCATCAGAATAGGAGCAAACAATAACAGTAGCAAAATCTAATGCAAGCATGAGAGAATGGAATGGGAGATATCGGGATGATCAAAGGGGGGGCTTGCCTGGAAGCTCTAATGAAAAGGAAGAAGGGGCGTCGGAGACGTAGTCGGTCACAGGGGTAGCATCGGTCTCGGGGTCTACCAGAGAAAAGAGGGGGAAGAAACAATAAATATAAAGCAAACAAAGCATCATAAATCATAACATGGTAATACGCGGTGTTAGGGGTGAACTAACGCAGTGCTAGACGTTGCAGACGGAGACGAAAAACATCCGAAGGGGTTTTCCGGTGTTTGGTGTTTTCCAGATAAAGGAAAAGAGGGGGAAAGTTCCATGTTCAGCATGCTAGGGGCATGTGACAGATGAACAGACCGCGTATCCGGATTCGTTGGATTTTTCTGAGCAACTTTCATATAGAAAACATTTTCATCCGAGCTACCGTTGAATTTCTATGAATTTCCAAAGTTTTAGCAATTTTCAGAAATTCCTGGAATTATTTTAATTCGAATAAAAGAACAGTGCAGCAACTTTTAACACACAGCCAAAGCTATCCCTAGCCACTGACTGGTGGGGCCAGTCAACTGCTGACTCAGCAATTGACTGGTCAGAGGTCAACGGTTCTGTGTGGGTCCCGCATGTCATAGGCTCATGTTTAGATAGAATTGTTTTAAAAAAATAATTAAGTCATGGGGCCACTTTTCATGGACACTGTTTTATTAAGTCAACATTTTGGAGATAATCAACAGGTGGTGGCCCACTTGTCATCTTCTAATAGACTAAACTAGCAAATCCTAATTAAACAAGGGCCACACCTGCTAGCGGGCATAGCCGGCGGCGGCCAGGGACCGGCACGCGTGCTCGTAGCCGCGGCAGGGGCCGGACGCGGCGCGGCCAGCCAACAGGGGACACAGCGGGCGAGCTCAGCAGGGCACGCGCAACAGCCGCGGCGACAGGAGGCAGAAGCTAGCAGGAGCCACGGCGGCCGTACACGAGGAAGGAGTCACGCCGACACGGGCGGCAGCCGGCGCGGGCGGCGAGCAGGCGGCGCGGGCGCAGGGAGGGGCGGCTGGCGCGGGCGAGGCTGCAGGGGAGGCAAGTGCGACGCCCGGTGATGGTAGCAGCGGTTGTAGCAGACGACGGGCGAGTTGAGTGGCGAGCGGGGCGGACGCACGTGCAGCACCGGGACGCAGCGGCGCGCACGGGGCATGGCTGCGGCGTCGCATGGGGGCGGTGCTAGCGGCTGCCGGCAGCGAGCGGGAGCGGCTGTAGCGGAGCCGACGTGGGGGCGCGCCTGGTCGTGGCAAGGCGCTGGCGGGCGGAGCTCCGGGCGGTGGATGGGACACGGCCTAGCGCGGGCTGCAGCAGGGGCAAGGCTCGGGCGGACGCAGCGTGCAGAGGCACTAGGTAGCAGCTGCAGCAGAGAGCAGGCGCGCGCGCATCAATGCACTACAAAAAATATACTTCCGTGATGATACTTGTTTGTCACTGTAGGTCGCGTTTTTTGTCATGCATGTATATCCATGACGATTTTATGACAGAATCAAGATAGTCATACCTGTGCTGTCGTAGAAGTGTTCCATGACATTACCAAAATTATCATCACGGAAGTGTCCACTTCCATGACGATAAATCGCGCGTCACAGAAGTGCCTTCGTCAAGGGTGACCGACACGTGGCATCCACCGTAACGGAACGCCGTTAAGCTATCGGGTCAGGTTTTGGATCCGATAACCCGTTAACAGCCCCGACCAATGGGAAATTTCCACGTGTAAAATTCTTATTGGCCGGACGAAACACGTGCCAGCTCGTCAGTGGGTCAGATAGGCGCCTATGATATGTCACACGTGCCACGGCCCACCACTGGCCCATTTAGCTTACAAAGCCGGCCCGTTTGACTTGGTCAAAAGTTAACGGGCTAGCCCATGAAAAGCCTGTTAACGGTCTCTTCGCAAATAGCCCATTTTACGGCCCGTTAACTCATGGCCCGTTAGGCCCTAAAGGAAATCGGCCCAACAACGTCATGTGGGCCGTCGAATATAACACCAGCCCATTTCACTTTCGGCCCATGTATGGCTCATGTCGTCTTTCGGCCCATATGAGGCCTTCGTATCTTTCGGCCCTTTACAGGCCCACGGTGACTCTAGCCCATAATGAACAGTAATTTTCTTTATACCCGTTAACGGCCCGTGATTTACATGGGCCGTTTCCAGCCCGTGTTAGCTTTCGGCCTATTGACGGCCCATACGTTCTTGGGCTCCTTTTCGGCCCTCGATTACTTTCGGCCCGTTACTGGCCTGTTCCCCTAATGGGCCAAATTCGGCCCATGGCAAGAGTCGGCCGTTACTGGCCTGTTCCCCTAATGGGCCAAATTTGGCCCATGGCAAGAGTCGGCCCGTTACTGGCCTGTTACCCTAATGGGCCAAATTCAGCCCATGGCAAGAGTCGGCCCGTTTCTGGCCTGTTAACCCGTTGCGCCGTTTCCAGCCCGTCCTATATTCTGGCCCATTAACGACCCGTTATGCCTATGACAGAATTAAGCCTTTGCTGTCCTACGGCCTGTTACCGTGCTGGGCCGATACCAATTACGCCCGATTACGGCCCATGTAGACCCATTTATCCGACGGCCCGAGGCCCACTGATTACAGGCCCATTTACCGACGGCCCGTAGGAGACCCATGGATCCTACGGCCCGTATATGGCCCATGGTAGTTGCGGCCACTAGCAAACCAGGGAAAAAGAAGACTAGGAAATAAATAAGGCCGAAACTAACGCTAGGCTATTAAGGCGATTGCACAGATTACATCCACTCGGCATCAAAGATCGCCACCAGTGCAAATATAGGGAACACCCTACACTATACAAAAATGGCTTGCTGTTTTCTTCAGCCGGTGGATGCACGTTAAGAATAAATTTTGTATCGCACCAAAACAAATTACAACTATATAAAAAAGGAAGGTTGGCATAAAACTTAACAGTCTAGCAGATAAATGCACCACCAGAAGTTCAGAAGCTCAGTTCATTTGACCTGACTGTTACGTTTTCATGTTGTATTGTCCGATGGAGCACCATAACCCTCGCCTTCATTTCCCCTAGGCTCCTGAACAACATAGCAAATGTCTGATAGTCTGGTTTCAAAACCATGCATATCTTGACGACATTGAGCAATGTTTCTCCTTGTTTCACAAAGGGTCTCTGTTAGGGAATGGACTTGTGTCTGGAGCGCAGATACAACATTGCTTTGAGCTTGCATATCTTGATCATGAGGCAGTTTGGACGATATTGCCTTAAAAACCAACCCAGTATTACGCAGGAACGTGCTTTTGGCACTGTTAGTGGACAAGTACTGACCCACTGCAGCAAGAGCTGACATTGCGGTTATAGTTGCCTCGCCACCTTCAGAAGGTGGCGGTTCCACCATTTTTCCCATAGCTCGCTGAAGAGTTGAGGTTTTACATTAGTAGTACCAGAACAGAAGATATTAAGGAGGCAGCAAAACCAAACAAAATAGCTTTGGTCTATATACATAACTTATTCTGGTGAACCCATGTAAAATATTAGTTGTATTTTATTGCAAAGTACATAATAAAACCAGGTTCCAAACATATGACCATGTACCATCGCTAATGTATTGTCTATTTCTTCACATTGTATTGAGGGCTAAGGATAAAGAGACAAAGTTTATAATACGGTAAGCATAGTATGACATCATTCATATCACAAAACAACTGAGAACAGACAAACGGGCAATTGTAACGTTGTGTGGGCAAGTCCAGCACGGCACTAGATTACGGGTCAAGATCAAAGGAACATCACTCCTCTCTTTTAAACCTTGTAAGGTGCAATGATACGCTAAGACAATTGTGTATAAAATTGAAAAGAGTAATAGACATTGGCTGCAAACCATGCAGTTCAAGGCACAAGTCAGAGTAAGTAGTAGTTAAAAGGCATGAGGATTAAATACTTACAACAGCGGCTTTGACTGGTGTAGTCATGCCCTTCTTCTTGCTGGCGTGACAGTCCTTGAAGATTTCCACAGCATTTGGTTCAGGTACTTTTTGGTCCTTGCGGGCTTTCCTCTGCATTTCGAACAAGTCAATATAGATCTGATAATATGGTACAGCGAAAAGAGTGAAACAGCAGCTAATTACAAGAGCCTCGCAGTGTGCAATATAGCTACGAGATCCTGTCGTCTGTTGGAATTTCACTTTCGTACGGTTGGCCTTGTTCTTTGAACAGTTCACCTACAAGAAGATAGATTTGTGTGGCACACGCGTAAATAGGACTTCAACATGTGATCTGATCACATATATATAATGTACCTGATACTTCGGATCAGACCAGTGTTTAACAAGGCCCCTCCAGTCTTCATCCGATATATTTTCCACTGGAGATGTTTGGGAAAGTTCATTGTTAGCCTTGCCTTCAAAGTGAGTTTTCCTCAAGTTATACCGATACTGTCGCAGAGCAGACTTGAAAACATGGGTGCAAGCTTGTCTGGTTGCATCAGCTTGGCTATCCAACTTGAACCTCATCTGTTGAAAATTATGGGAGTCTCATTATCAGCAACCTAGAAAGTATGGGACAGAGCAAGACGATATTTCTAGTTTCCATACATAACCATACTTACAGATAAATGGTCGAGGAAGGTGTTGAACTGGGTTTCGTCTTTGTCATTCCTGTACTGAATCCATGTTGGGAGGATACGTACATGACACCTAACGGCAACCGCTGCCTCTGATACTAACTTGGCTGACTCTGTAGCATCACGTGGCCTTTTTAAACCTGCCTCAAAACGGATCTCCATTCTTCCTCCTCTAGATTTAGTTAACCTATCGAGCATTATCCCTGATGTTTGTTTCCTCTTGCGCCTAGGTGCTAGTCCAACAACGAACATAGGAAGTGTTAGTGTACATCAAACTGTGAGACTACATATAAAGAAGCATGCAACTGTAACTTGACTCCAGCAACTACCTTCTTGCTGTTGAAGCTCACAAGGTTCATCTGATATTGCCAACTCGTCTTGTGTCAAGAGTGCTTGGGAAGTAGTGTCGGGTGGCAAGGGAGCTTGGGAATGTGCTGCTAGCTCAGTTGACGCACGAGTAAGTCGTGCAGCTGGTAGTACTGTGGTAGGTGTTGCAAGAACTAGGGATGTCTCTGCTTGTTTGGTGGCAGCTATTTGTTTCTGTTTGGCTTTTTTGCAACTCGTGTAGCATGGGATGCTGTGTTTGTAGAATTTTCCGCTGGACTTTGACCTTCTATTGCACCATCAGTACTAGCAGAATCTGCAGGATTCATCCGCTTCGCATTCCCTGCCATTCTGTGTTTCTTCCTCTTTCTCTGTGCCATGTTAAGTCAAGCTGGCAAGAAAAACGAATAACAATTTAGTTCTTCAGAACAAATTGATGCGTGATGCAGACGAACTGAACTTTGATGTTAGACAACCACATGATAGGAAGATGTAATATGTATGAAAAACAGGATGGAAGAGATAACCAGAACTATGATGTGTAAACTAAGAAGAAGACATTTCACCAAATTAGAAGCAATGCAATGGAAGGTAGACACCATATGAAAGATGCTACAAATATCGCTCTGCCAAGTTAACAGTGTCTCATCATAAATGGCGTTTAAACAAATGTGAAGCAGTACAAGAAATCATATGCAAGATGCAAACAACATCACACTACCATGTTAGAGGTCTCTCGTCATTAATGCCATTGCATATTCACAGCATTGCATATTCACAGCTTATGATGTGTAAACTAAGGAGAAGGCATTTCAACAAATTAGAAGCAATGAAAGCTAGACACCATATGAAAGATGCAACGAATATCACTCTACCAAGTTAAAACTGTCTCGTCATAAGTGCCATTTCAACAAATTAGTAGTACAAGCTAGAAAAGAATGTGAGATGTAACCTATATCACACTCCGAAGTCAAACGTGTCTTATGATAAGTGATTGTTGCAGGTTACACAACAGTAGTAATTTGATGTAAGAACATGGTGTGATAGACAGATATTGTATGTTCTAGAAACAGGAACACGTGTCTTATTCAAGTATAATGTGTAAAGTAAGCAGATGGAATTCAACAAAATTAGAAGCAATACAAGCTAGACATCACACATAACATGCAACCACATATAACAGTGCCAAGTTAGAGGGAGCACCGGTGATGCTGCACTAGGGGAGACGTGCTCATCATAAACACAGCTTTGTTGAGTGTCTATGCATGTGTTGTCTTGGAAATCATCTTGGGGGTGTGGAGGAGTAGAAACTGTAGAGGCCCTCCGTTCGGAAGGAGCACCTTTATCCGCTGCCTTGCTAACTTCCTTCCACTTTATTGATTTTGAATTGTCAAGTAAAACCAACAAGAAAAAGCAATAAAATTCTCTCTTCAGAACTCATTCATGCACGATACTGACAATCACTACTTTGATGTAAGGCAAACACATGATACCAGGATGGAATATGTACGAAAAACAGGACGGCATGGCATGTTCACAACTGTTTTTGTAAACTAAGCAGAAACCATTCCAGCAAATAAGAAGCAATGCAAGCTAGACACCACATGAAAGATGCAACCAATATGACTCTGCCAAGTTAAAAGCGTCCCATCATAAATGGAATTTCAACAAATTAGAAGCAGCGCATGCTATAAATCATATGAAAGATGCAACTAATATCGCACTGCATATACTAAAGGTGTCTCGTCATGTTGATTGATGCGGGATACAAAAAAACAATAGTTTTATGTAAGGACATGCTTAATAGATAGATGTACTATGTACTAAATACAGGAAGGCATGTCACATTAACAGGTATAATGTATAAGCTAAGCAGACTAGCACATGCAGTTTAACCAGATTGGAAGAATTACAATCTAGACACCATATGCAACATGCAACCACATATCACGCTGCCAAGTTAGAGCAAGCACCTGCGATGCTAGTGTAGGGGAAATGCTGTAATCAACTACAGAGCTACGTTCACTATCTTCATCTAGCATTTCTGTTTCTTGAGAATCATGTCGGGAGGCTGACGCTGCATTCTTTAAATGAGGAGTAGTCCCCTTGCCTGCCTGCCTCGTCATAAGTGATTGATGAGGGATACACAAGAACATTAGTTTGATGTAAGAACATGGTTAATACACAGATGTACTAGTATGTACCAAAAACAGAAAGGCATGTCATATTCAAAGGTATAATGTGTAAGCTAAGCAGATGCAATTTAACCAAATTGGAAGCAATACAAGCTAGACATCCGGCTGGAGTGGTGAGCATGATCATCTAGGACCTGAGAGCCTGGTGGGAGGCGGGCTGCTTCGCCACCATCGCAGCTTTTTAGTTGGCTTCCAGGTGATGCCTATCTTTGCTGGGCTTGTCACTGGCTCGGCCAGTGCCCTGACTAGCTATTTGTCTTCTGGTGCTCACGGGATGGTGGTTCATGTAAAAAAATATCTTTCCTTATCTTACCGACTTCGGCCTTTCGAATACAAGCTAGACACCATATGGAACATGCAACCACATATGACACCGCGAAGTTAAAGCAAGCACCTGGGATGGTGGTTCATTGCGAGCGAGGTCATCAACTCCAGAGCTACGTTTACCGTCTCCATCTGCTGACACTGCACCCTTTATAGCGCTGTAACGTGTCTTGCCTACCCGCATACGAAGCTGGAGCGACTTCTCTCTTTTCTTTTTGGCTTCTCTCATGGCAGCAGAGTCTGAAATACCCTTGCATAAAAACACAATAGTGAGAGTAAGGGTGAAGTGTGTGCAGAACTAGTGCACTGTAAAAGTAGCAGATAGCAGGTGGCTGAAAAATAAATGACAGGAGACATATGATAGCTCTACAACATTGCATGGCAAACAAAATTAGATTCTACTCCGTATGATTTTGTAATATATGAGCACAGGAAATGCAGGTACTCCTCCAGCACACCACCACATGTGGTCATATCTAAGATAACAGTCGACTGAAAATAAATAGGTCAGTCGATTTTTTTAATGAACCGTCCGATCTATAAGGAACGGGCAGATGGCCTTCGTCTACCTCCCGCCAGTCACTGTTGACGATCTTTCTCGAACCGCCAGCGACCACCGGCCCAGACCCCTGCCTCCGCCGCCCCGCCCTCCCATCGACCTCACACCACCGCCGTGCTTGGCAGCGCCCCCAGGCCATCCCTTTAATCCCGGCCGACCTCCAGATCGGGCGCCAGTAGCTCTAGGCCGCACACGCCCCTAAGATAAACACCAAGGCGCTGCTTCCCCGGCGTAATAGGCGTACTAGCGCCTGTTACGCCGGGGAATGCTTCCGTTAATTGGGAATCAACTGGCCAGAAATTGAAATTCAGGGGGGCGACGGACCTCTAGCTAAGGTGAAATAGTATATGAGGAGAAACCTTGTGCATCGCGAGTTACTAGGAACATCTAGTATCAAGAAGAAGCGGTCAACTAGTGTCTTCTGTGGGATGAATACCGTGCAAGCAGAGACGTAAGATTTGCACGAATAAGGGAAGAGGAGTACCTTTTTCGGTTGCCGGTGTGGTCACCTCCACATGTCGCGCCGATCTTCTTCTTTTTACCGGGGAAACCGATGTTCTGGAGGGTGCAGGCTTGGACGAACCCATGGCCAAATTGTTGACTGTGTTGCCGTGGCCGTATGTCGGCGGAGGGGAAGCAGATCCGAGGCGGCGAAGGACGGCGTAGCAGGAACAGCTCCGGTGCGGTGGAGGGTGGCGAAGTTGGAGCGGCAGCGGTGAGGCGCAGGACGGCGTGGTTGAACTGGCTCGGGTACGGACGGCTCGGCCTCGGCTTCAACTACTAGCCGTGGAGGGCGTTGCGGTTGAGGTTGCGGTGGACGACGACGTCGGGGTATCGGCTCCGGCGTGATGGAGGAGGGCGGCGGTTGATGGGTGGGATGGGGTGGCGGACGGAGGACGCCGGGGTTTCGCGGCTGGTGGAGAGGTAGTTTTGGCGCCCACGGAGTACGAATGGGGAATCGGACGGGTGGGGGGAACCATGTTTCGGTCTGGGACGCGCTTGTTTTTGGCTTTTTTGAACAGAAGATGGGACGCGCTTGTTTGAAATTTGGGGAAAGTACAAACTTTGCCCCCCTCTTAAATTTCGGACCTACTGCGGGTCGGGGGTAGGATGGTAATCCCAGGTGTCCCAAATAGTGGGCGGGAGCGATTTCGGCCGCGCGCATGTGTGCTTAGGCGGCCATTGTGTATGAATGTTTTTCGGATGCGGTTGCGTGGCGTCTAGATGAAGCTACAAACCTACCCCGGTTTAGACCTTTGGACGTCGGGCCGGTAGGTTTCACGGGTCGGAGTTATTAGAAAAGTAATTTCCTTGTACTACCAAACATTGGTCTCACGCGGTTTCGGGCGAGTAGAGGCTCTTTTGGCGCTTCGTTCGAAATTTTGAAACACAAGCATTCACGTTTAGAGTACTCTTGAACTATGAGGATTGACCTAAATAGACAACGTTATATTTGACCTTGTATGTTTGAAAACCTCATTAAATTATCCGCTTCTTTTTGAAATTTTGACACTTGAAAATCCTATAACTACGATTATTTTGGAATGGAGGAGCTAAATTTGAATCTATTTTGTACACGACTACATATGCTATTATGTACAAAATCAGAGCAAAGATTGGTGCCCCCATAATTTAGGTATGGTTTACAAATGCCATGATATCAAATTCAAATAATTGAATGGACTTCATGTTGAATTCGATTTTTTTAAACCACCTTAAGTTGAATTCAAATGTATGCTAGTTCATAGGTAGCTATTTATAATGTCCATTGTGTAACTTTCGTATGTATAATGTGCTTTACACACACAACATGAACTATACTCACGTTTATATTCGATTGCTAAAGCGATGCATTGTCTGGAGTTCAAAATACTAACTATGTGGATCAATTGTGTCGAATAATAACATAGACATGCTCAAATTCGATAGAATCTAGATGTCTGATGGATCAATGACCGCTCCTTACGCGAATTGCAAATATCATGATCCCATCCTAATATTTGGATACAATTTATATCTTTAATCAATGTGTAGAGCAGTCTTTTACGTGTAGTTTCACTCTCCATCGGTGGTCTCTCACACATGCTCACACACTCTCTCCCGAGGTGTCTTTCTCGCACACATGCTCTAGATATAACCCTCCCTCCCTCTCGTAACCATTTACAACTGTTTTCACTAACCTTTATCACAAGCACTCTTCCTCTCGCAAACATACACACGCACAATCCTCATCGACCCTTTCTATATACATGGACCTGCCTACGTGTCTCATGTACGCACATTATCTTTACGCCTGTCTCTCACGCATTGTCTCACACCTCTCTTCCTAATCGACGAGTATGATTCTAGCAGAGCATTCTGTAGGATGCCCCTTAAAGTTAGGTTGGATGAATAGTAATATCAGAGATAAAGGGGTTACCTTAGTCCGAGAACCTAGGGTTACAAATCCTAGCCGGCTTTGTCAGTGGACACAGAGTCCTTCACAATTCTGCTATCTTTGTCTTGTACGACTAGTCATCCATGGGTCTTCCTAAATGCGTCACGGGCCGACCAATGTGGCGCAGGACGGAACCGAACGAAGGGCCTCACCTCGACCCACCGGACCTCACGCGGTGACACACCCTCTGCCCCCACGTCTCATTATCTTCTCACACCCACACATACCAACACAAACACCACACACACAGAAAATTTCTCCTGGTGCCTCTATTCCCTCCCCCCTTGCATATACACACTCAAGGGAATGGAATCTCTTGTCGTGACGTCATATTCGTCTCTCTCTCTCTAGACCACTCTCATTTCTCGTGCTATCTCTCCCACGCCCCCCCCCGTCGGCCCCTCTATCCATGCCTCTCTCGAATACGTAATACACACACATACCTCTCTAGGCCCCGCCAAATGCATCAACTACACATTCACACATGTTACATCACGTACCCCATTGATCTAAAAAGCCCTCTCTTCACGTTTATTTCGCATACAACATTCCTTTTGAATAAAGTGTGGCCAAAAAATTATTTTAGAGTTTCTACATATATACAACATTACAAAGTTATATGGAGGAGTACGAACGCTAATTTGCATTGCATGGTGCCCACAATGATATTTATTCCGCACTGTGAATTTGTATATTTTTATACTATATACAAAGTTAGTCATAATAAAGAGAAACGAAGAGCATCTCTCTCTCCATCGCATACCCCCCTGTACGCCCCTTTCACGTATGCACACAAAACTATCTCCAGGTCCTCTAAAAGTAAGCCCCCAGAAAATTCACGCATGTTTCATCTTTCTCTCGCGATATATGCAATGACGATCATTGTATTTGAAGCGAAAGCACGATACGTACATTGGACTTCAGAATCCACTCATTACGGTCACCATTTACGTTTAGTGGTTATTATACAGTCACGGGCTCACCGTACAACTCTGTATTTGCTCATGACATGACTAGTTGACCAGTTAAACGCTCCACGTGGCACCTCTAGTGTTGCATCACATTATCTCACTACCATCGTGCCCACCTGTCGACTTGTATCTACTCTACATCTACACTCTTATAAAATACATAAAATACACTCTTATAAAAAACAGAGTTGGTGATGATGGTGTGCCTGCCATCCTGCAATATAGGCCGTCCGATTTATATCTGACGGATAGGAAAGAAACTATGGCAATTTTGCAAAAAGGTACCCACACACCTCTCCACATTTGCAAATAAGGCCTTCCCTCGTTCATCCTTTTCTCTCACAAGATAAACAAGTCATACAAATGCATCTTGATGTTACGTGCAACGCACGGGCATCTTGCTAGTAAGAATGAAAACAAACGACAAAAAAATATTTGGACGGTGGTTCGAAGTCATGACCGCGGGCACAGCGGACAAGGTGGCCTTGTATTGGTATGCTGAGCCGTCTGTTTTAACACACAGGAGCTGGTGTGGTGATTATACACACACGCACGCATGCACACGAACTGCATCCACGCAACACTCACACAAACACATGCACCCACGCACGCACGCAACACTCACACGTACACACGCAGCCACGCACGCACGCAACACTCACACGCACACACGCACGCATGCATGCACACACCAGTACACCACACGACCAACACACACTCTCACGCTCAAGTGCTCAACCTACACGTGCATGCGCACACATCAGGCCCTGACAGACACATACACAACCAGGTGATTCCCGCGCACGGGTTGGAGCCTTGTCGCGCCTGCGTAAATTTGTGTTTATCTGACCTTTTGCCTATGCGAACTGACAGGTGGGACCCACAAGGAACGTGGTCAATTTAACTAGTCAACATGGCGCCACGCAGACTATTTGGCCGGTCAACAGAGTGCAATCCGATGCTGAACTGTGAGCAAGTGACCGTATAATCACCGCAAAACGTATATAGTGACCGTAATCAGCTTATTCTGAAGTTCGGTGACCGTATTACGCTTTTCTCTCTGTAGGCCCTCCAAAACTACATCTCTACACGTTCTCGCATGTTACATCTAACAACTATGCAATACAGCACTACTACTACACTCTAACACAATAAATCATATGTGTTTTTAGTTTTACTAGATATCATATTGTTACTTATAATTATTCAGTTTGCATACATTAAAATTGCCTTTGAAATGTATGGCCAGTATCATCTACCGCGCGGGAAAAATCCCGCCCTTTCCTGTTTAATCGGGTTTGTATCGATGGATCGTGCGAAACAGCAAAACTATAGTACTATACAGTACAAGTGACAGTTCACTGGGCCGTCGTGTCGTCTACTCCTCCGTCGTAAGAGTGGAGCGCTCGCTTTCATAAATCTTCTAGTCCCTTTCGCCGACATGTGGGACATCAAGCTACCGGGTCCACGTGCCATACCGGAATACAGTGCAGAGCAGCCGGGGTGAAGCACCCCAGTCATGGCGCCGGCGTAGTAATGAGCAATGAGGCGTCAAATCACAAAGCTGCACCTTTCCCGCAGTTAAGTTGGAGGGACGAAGCAACCATCATTTCACTCGTTGCTGAATCCGCTTCTCCCTCATCTTCTTCAACTTAACCACGTGTTGCTTCTGCCGTTGTTCTGCCTCATGTGGGACGCGGATCGGCTTGGTAAAGCACTGACACGTGGGACCGCATGTTAGCAAACCGCCAGGACAACGTCCTCCGAAAATAAGAAGCCTAATCCTAGACTTACAAAGGGCTACGTAGCTGCTACGTATACTTTCCATCTAATCTATATATGCCCCCCTGATTTTCAGGTGGGGTGGGCCTAATCCTCTCCTTTAATCCAATCAAATAGTCCCACATCACATCAGTTCGTAACTTTACGTAAACCATTACGTGGATGTAGCATTGCTCAAATAAGAAACCTCCCCCGCCATCCGCGCGGCAAAATCACCTCCTTTTTACTAATCTTGATTCTATAATTTTTTAGATCAATATAATTGAGATTTGTATAGATAGCACACAGGAGCAAAACCAAGTGGTACGGTTAAGGGCATCCACAATGTGTAGCCAAATGTGAAAATAGCTTTTGGCATCGTGGGAACCATTGTGGACGGTGTTGCCAAAGCCAAAAAGATGGAACCGAAGCTCCCTGATTGATTGATTGAAGGAATAGAAAAATGCAACGTCTCTCCTCTTTCTCCCATGCTTGGACGCATGTAGTACAGTATAGAGCACAGAGTCTACTCCCCTGTCCCTTCTATCACAAATCACAAAGCAGTGAGGCGTCAAATCACAAAAGCACGGACGAAGCAACCATCATTTCACTCTTCGCTGACTCCGCTTCTCCATCGTCTTCTTCGAGAAACCATCTCACCGCACTAGTACTCCTAGTAGTACTAGTAAAGGACTTCCTGGATGCAAATAAGGCGGTTGTCTCGGCTTGCAGGCGGCACTTGCGAACGACTTACCGTGGTCTCCCTCAATGGTGTTCTCCGTCGAACGCACTTCGCCAAACCACCAAAAAAAGATATCGTCGACGTCACCGCAATGGGGAAGGAAGTCAAATATAGTTACTACCTCCATTTTTTTGTACACAAGGCCAGTATATCAAAATTACAATTTGCAAAGGGCCACTAACACTAATCGAGGCAAAATTGATGGGGTTAGCAACCAAGGACATTAATATCCCCTGCATGCATGCGGAAGTGAGAAGGTTGGTTTGCATGGCGCTGCATTAATCAAGCGATGAGGAGTGAGATGGTTAGCTCTTTGGTCTTTGGAGAAAAAATACGCATTAATTGACACGTGAAACGAGGATTTGTATCGATTAAATCCCGCGAAGGAAAACCCCGCCTTTCTTTTTTAACACTAGTACTCCTAGTACGTACGTACTTATCCTGTTTGGGTCTAGGCCTTGCATTGCCAAACTTCGCCACACATTTTTGCCAAGCTTGCCTAAAGTTTTCAAAATGAGAAGGAGGTACACTTGCGCACGGCTGTCGCGGTCGCACCGCACCCTCACACGGTCGCTCCTGCACGCCGCGGTCGCACCGCACCCTCACACAGTCGCTCCTGCACGCCGCAAACCCAACCAAGGGAACGCACCCTCACTGACACGTGCTGTCGCATGTGAACAAACCAAACTCAGCCATCCTATCGCTGACACATAATTTTCGTTCATAGAGTATGTTTATCCAACCGCATGTTGGGGAGTATCCGTACGGCCCGTGCGGTGGTCTGTTGGGGAAGAAGAAGAGGTGAGGAAGAAGGAAAGAAGGGTTAGGAGACGTAGGATATTCATCCAACCGCCTGAAATGGTAGACTGACCCAAGTCAGGCGACTTGCATAACAAATATATGTTTTTACACAGCAAAAGATCCATAAAAACAACAACATAAAGAAAAACTATCACTGCTCGCGGAAAGAGACGGCCTCGTCGTCTTTGGCTGCCGGCGCGAACCAGCCGTCGCTGCCGACGTGTGTCTCCGCACCGTGGTTGTCCTCGGCCTCCAGCTACTCGTTCAAGCGGAGCGTGCGGGCGCTCTGCACGGACGAGAGCACAGCCCGGTTCAAGTCGAGGACGTCCGGTTCCGCCTGCAGGAGGGCCTCGATGGCAGCGGCATCCGCGCGCTCCGCGTCGAGTCGAGCCTCCGCCGCCCGGTTCAAGTCCAGGACGTCCGGTTCCGCCTGCAGGAGGGCGTCGATGAGAGCGGCATCCGCGCGCTCTGCGTCGAGTCGAGCCTCTGCCGCCCGGTTCAAGTCCAGGACGTCCGGTTCCGCCTGCAGGAGGGCCTCGATGGCAGCGGCATCCGCGCGCTCCGCCTCAAGTTGAGCCTCCGCCGCCCGGTTCACATCCACGACATCCGGTTCCGCCTGCAGGAGAGCCTCGATGGCAGCGGCATGCGCGCGCTCCGCGTCGAGTTGAGCCTCTGCCTCCCGGTCCTCCTTTAGTATCGCCATGTTGAACCGCTGGTCCGCCTGCACCATGGGGGACTCGGACGCCGGCACGAAGTCGACGTCCATCGTCTCATACCCATCGGGGGCCTTCTGCGCCGCGACCTCCGCCATGAACATTGGATCGGCTTCCTCCTCCTCGTAGCTTGGCTCCAGAGAACTCGGGGATTGGCCCGCCGCAAAGCGAGCTTGGGAACGGAGGTCTGTGGCGCCGACCGCCGCCGCGATTTCTGCGCGGCGCTCCGGCGTCAGCATCTTGTAGTAAGTGATCTTGCGGCGCACCATGGCTTTCCGGCGAACTAGGGGACGCTTGATGCGGGCTAGGGGATCGAAAGGTGGGGGAATGGGCTGGAGATTTGGTGTGGTTTTAGGGCAGTGGCTGGCGTAGGCCGAGCAGCGAAGGTTCTGGTGTGAATAGTGGTTCCGGTGACGACCGGTCAATCGGTTTTGACTGTACATCGCTCTTGTCGCGTTCGCGTTGCAGCCCGGCACGCTGGACCCTCCACGTCGCTCACCGAATGGAACGCGCTTCGTCTTGCGTTTTCGCTCGCTTGTGGGACCGCAGTTGAGAGCAAACCGACGTCCCTCCCCCTCCCCCGCCCGCGTCATTTATTATACCACCACTCCCTCCGTTTTATGCGGAGTAAATAAAAACAGAGGGAGTATACTACGGATGAGGATCCCCTGACGTGGCCGAACCCATTGAGTAACTGACATGCGGGGCCTAGCAAGCATGGGGTCCGCCAGTAAGTGACCGAAAGGGAGGGTAAGGCAGGGATACCTACGTCAGAGGATCCACTTCCACTATACTACTTTGACCAAATGTTAGAGTAATAATATATGACATGCAACTTACACAAATGTTAGAGTAATAATATATGACATGCAACTTACACAAAGCATACAGGGTCTAATGCGTTTTTCGAGGCTAACTTTGACCAAATGTTAGAGTAATAATATATGACATGCAACTTACACAAAGCATACGGTCAAATTCGTATGTGAAAGGAGTTTCCAATGATATAATTTTCACATTATACATCTCATGTACTATTAATCTTGTCAATAGTCAAATTGGAAACCATCTCGAGTACAAATCTAGGAGTACGTACGAATCTAACAATATTGATTGGGCGTTGTTGAATGTTGATACCTTTTTGATCAAAGTAGAGATACTTTGACTACACATAAAACTTATATGTAAACTAGAAAGGATAGGGGGAGTATATTGTACGTTCAAAAACGAAACGAACATTGAATACCCTTTATATATGATTTGCGGATGCTATGATCACCGGTTCAAAATTTTGAATCCGCCTTAGGTATCACGTGCCCCCACTCGTTCCCTCTCGATTTCATCTCGGGGTCCGGAGATCTATTGAAAGAGGACTAGGGTGGGTACATGCGAATGATACTCGGCGGAATGTTCAAATGAGGCATGCGGGAGGATGGACTCGACTGGAGGGCGACATGATCGATGGAGAAGAGGGTTGGAGAGGAATGAGAAATAAGCAAACGCCACATGATTATACTTGAACGGCTCAAATAAACAATAAGTTGTCTCGCTTGGCCTACATAGTGAAAGGCCTAATGCGCAACGCGGAGCACTGACGCTCGAATATGGCCGGGAAAACAGGGAAACCGACATGTGGGGCACACCCGTCGGGACGACGTAGCGCAGACTAGTCCAATGGAGGAGCTGGCCCACGACCTCCTCGCCACCGACAACCGTTCATGTGGGTCGTTGGGGCCAACAACGGGGCGCAGCTCCAGCACCGCCTCTGGACACGGCGACCGCGGTGAGCGACACGCTCATATCATCGCTAGACACGGTCGGTTTCAGTGTGCCGAGGGTGGCGTTAGTGCTGTGGCACGACCAACGGTATGTTTGGTTTGTGCCCAAGGTTGCCCCATCAAAGCATTGGGTAGCCAAAATTTTGGTTGAGGTATTGGTTGCCCATGATTTGGCCGACATTGGCAAGAAAAATGAACTAGAGTTGGCTAGAGTTCATTGGCATGCCAAAGAAATGGCAACCATCCAAACAAAGACCAATCTTTGGGTCATGACCAAAATTTTGGTTGAGGTATTGGTTGCCCATGATTTGGCCGACATTGGCAAGAAAAATGAACTAGAGTTGGCTAGAGTTCATTGGCATGCCAAAAAATGGCAACCATCCAAACAAAGACCAATCTTTGGGTCATGACCAAAATTTTGGTAAGGTGCACTTTGGCCACAATCCAAACACACCCCAACACCCGGCTCGTCGAGGATGCACGGGGCGCCGCGACGCGTCCGCGGAGTGGTGTAGCGCGGCCAACTGCATCCTCTGGACCTGAGACCATGCCGGGTCGTCTTGCTTTTTCAATGACATGCGGGGATCGCATGTGAGCAAAGGGCATCTCCAACGTTGCCACGACCGCAGCTGACTACCCTGGCACACCAAAACCCTCGTCCCTCGCGCCGTCGCGCGGTGCGTTCCCAGCCGGCGCCAGCTGCCCGCATTCATGTCGTCCGTTCGTATGTCGTCGTTAAGAGGCTCGGTGCCCGAGGAACCAACTCCGGCGACTTAATGACGCACCCGGACGCTTGGCCTCACCGGAATGCGCTACTTAAAGCGGCAACGCCCAGCTAACCTCCACACCATAGCGCATCGTCCTCCTACCTGGCACCACATCCGCCATGACCGCAAGTGCGAACGCTCTGCGGGAGAGCTTGTCTTCGGGGATGAAGCTCGAGGTCGCCGCCCTCGCTCAAGTCGCCTCTCGCGACGCAATAGCGGCGTAGCCGGACGCGGACGCGACCGCACAAGCGGTGGCCACGCTGGCGGCCGACGACGGGAGCACCGTCAGCCACGCGTCCTACTTGCCGCCGTCCAACGTCCGGCACCGCCGAGGTCGGGGACTCCTCCGAGGATGAGTAGGGCATGGGAGGCGGCAGGGCATGGTGTGCCAACTGGCCGGTCCGTATCCCGTGTTCTACTCTTCCTCGCCGGAGACCGCACCTTCACTTCACGGGTCTTGAACCCCGCCCCCGTACATAGAGATCGCAGATGGAGGACGTCGGTCGCCGCCGTAGAATAGGTTTAGGGTCGGGTTTCTTTTATTTTTCTGTCCTATAAAAGTTCGAAATGTAATGAAAATCTGCCGTGTTTGCATTAATCTCGGCCGGTGTATATGAACTTTCACAATAATATACATATTGTAGGAGTACTAGCAAGATGCCCGTGCGTTGCACGGAAGATCAAGATCTTGTGGGAGAAAAGGATGAACGAGGGAAAGCCTTATCTGCAAATGTGGAGAGGAGTGCGGGTAAATTGTCATAGTTTCCTTCCTATCCGTTAGATATAGATCGGACGGCCTATATTGCAGGATGACAGGCACACCATCATCACCAACTCTGCTTTTTATTGAACCGAGACAAATCTAACATGCGAAGTAAAATAAACACATAGGGTCTATACATACACAAATTATCTTAGGCACTCCAATAGTACGTCCACTACACATTCACGCATTTCACATCTTTCTACATCTACGGGAACCTACGAAAGGGTTAACGTAAATTGCCTCTCTCTCTCCTCCCCTGATTTTCATGGTGGTGGGCCCCTCCCTCCCCCCAATCTACAATCAACAGCTCACACGTTTCACATTACGTTAATTACGTAACTGGGATTACGTAGGTGTAGCATTACTCGTCCTAAAAAACCCAACTAAGCCAACCTCCCAGCATATCGCGCGGGAAAAGACCCGGCCGCGCCGTTTTAGTCGGGATTACCGGATTACTAGTAGTAGTATCGATGGATCGCGCGAAGCAACAAAATTTTTTTGAGGGGGCGAAGCACCTAGTTTAAAAGGAAAAAAGGCGGTACACTCACAGCACTCCTGTCGCGGTCGCATTGCACCCCACACACGTTCGGTCCTGCACACGGCTCACGCAAACGGAACGCGCTTCGGCTTGCCTCTTCACTGACACGTGGGACTGCACTTGGAGAAACCGACCATGCGCCAAACTCCCCCCGCCCACCGCGCGAAAATCCTCCCCCCCCCCACACCCAAAAATTCCCCCCAAATCCGATTCAACCGCCCTTCGGCCAACTAGCCAATAATATTCCCCAAACCCCCTCCCCCTGTCCCCCTCCACTCCATTCGCTCCGCCAAAGCCGCCCTCCCCGCCGCGCCGATACGTCGGCGCCGCGGTTCGGCGATCCTCTCGCTCCCACAGTACGCTCTCGTAGACTGTCGTCCTCTAGCCGCGCCGCCACCTCTGGCTACGTTCTTGTGGAGGCGCACGGCGGTCAGCGCCGCCACCGCTGGCGACGTTCGTGTGGAGACGCACGGCGGTCAGCTTCTCCCACGGTACGCGCATTCTAGACTGAGGCCCCGTTCATGTCGGTGTAGCGCTGAATGTTAGCTGATAGACGCTGTTAATCTCACTGTTTGCCGAAGTAGTTTACTGTCAATATGCTCTGCTTAAGAAGCTTCCTTGCCCTGTTCTGCACTCAATCTGCTTAGCTGAGATGGCATGCCAAGGCCGATTAGTTGCTAAAATATCCTGCCATATATTTATTGTGACGTAGATTGCCATGGTCTAGTAGCCAATCTGTTAGGTGAAATAGCTCTACACCGTTTTATACTCGATCTTTGTTGCTGCGATGGCCTTCGATAGTTTGATGGCTGTGTGCTCGGCCTCATTGACTGCTGAAACAGCCTGCCATAATTTGGCACTCAAATCTGTTTGCTGAATTAGCTTTACATATATTTCGTTACTTAGATCTGCTCGTCCAAATATCTTGCCATAGCTTTAGACATCGACCTAGGTATTTTTTTCTGGACTTCATAAAAAAGCATATATGTTTTTCCTGTAATATCTAGTAGAAGAACTAATTTGTATGTCTAACAGATGGACAGGACTTGGATAACTTCTGCTCGAAGATTCTCCGCTGCATATGTCGAGGGGGTTGAAAACTTCATGAACTTTATCAGAGCTGAGTACGGTGGTCCGAAATCAGATGTGCTCTGCCCGTGTAGCAGTTGTATGAATTCAGTTACAAGACCCCAGTCAACTGTGCAAAATCATCTACACTTGTATGGGATGTCGGTCACATATACTAGGTGGGTTCATCATGGTGAAGCTGTGAACGTCAATGTTATTGACTACGTGGAAGCAGCAGATCACCATCTTGATCTGCCTGATGCTCAGGTGGAAGAGGAGGAGGAGGTGGTGGTGGCGGAGCCAGTGAGTTTGACCAACATTGAAACAATGCTACGAAATGCTCGTGCATTCCGTGAACTTTCACCTGCAGAAGAAAAACGGTGGGCCCGCATGTTGGAACAATGCAACGTTGCTGTCACCCCAGGAAATAAGCTGTCAGTATTCTCAGCTATGGTCACCTTTCTTCAGGTGAAGACATCTGAGCGGATGACCAACAAATCATTCGATGCGATGTTGGCTGCTTTCCGCAAATCTTTCCCAGATGCGTCTGAGCTGCCACACACCTACAGTAAAATGAAGAATTTCCTTCGTGCAGTTGGAATTGGATATGATATGATCCATGTTTGTAAGAATAATTGTGTTCTGTTCCGGAAGGATTATGCCAACTTAAGTGAATGCCCGAAATGCAAATCATCAAGATGGAAAGATGGCGATGTTGTGAAGAGGATTCCTCATAATGTTCTGAGACATTTTCCAATTACACCAAGACTGCAGAGGTTGTTTCATGATGCTGAAACAAAAGAGGATGTACTGTGGCATTCTAGGAACCAGGAGTACAGAGATCAGAATGTAATGAGCCATCCATCTCATGGTAGTGAGTGGAAAAGCTTCAATGATAAACACAAAGAGTTTGCTGCTGACCCGAGAAACATTAGACTTGGCTTAGCTTCAGATGGATTTAACCCATTTGGGCACCAGAGCGCCACATATAGCATGTGGCCAGTGCTTGTTATCCCTTACAACATGCCTCCAAATGTCTGCACCAAAGAATCAAACTACATGATGGCCTTGCTCATCCCAGGTCCAAAAAGTCCTGGAAAGGATTTTGATTTGTTCATGGAGCCTCTTGTGGAGGAACTTCAACAGCTATGGAAGGGTGTTCTCACTCGAGACCTATATAGCAGCCCACCAGCTGATTTCTTTCTGCGTGCTATTATAATTTGGTGCATCCATGATTATCCGGCTTTGGGCACTATGTCAGGGCGAACGACACATGGTTACACTGCATGTGTTCGCTGTGACAGGAATCCGCTGTCATACGCAATACTTAGAAAGATCTATTACATTGGACACCGCCGTTTCCTTGCCAAGGACAAGTCGCATCCTAGAAAATATCGAAGACATGTGTTCAATGCAAAGCATGAAAACCGTGATGCGCCAAAGAGGCTCACCGCCGATGAGTTGCAAGTGGAATTAGAGAAGGTCAGGCATATTACACCAGGAAACCATCCTGGTAATGGTAGCAGGAAAAGGAAGCGTGGAAGGGTAGAAGAGAGATTATTGTTTACCCACAGGTCCACTTTGTGGGACTTGGAGTATTGAAAGATTTGGATCTACGGCATAATCTTGATGTGATGCACATCGAGAAAAATATATGTGACAGCATTATCGGCACACTTCTTAATATTGAAGGCAAGACGAAAGATACCTTAAAATCTAGGATTGATTTGACACACCTGGGTATCAGAAAGGATTTGCAGGTGCAAGATGAAGGTAAACCACGGGATATGGCACCAGCTGTGTACGTCTTGGACAAGGTAAAAAGAAAAGAATTCTGCGAGGTCCTGTCACGTGTGAGATTCCCACATGGATTTGCTTCCAACCCTGAAAGGAGAGTCAGTGCAGATGTAAACAAGGTACAAGGGTTGAAAACTCATGACTGCCACGTCCTACTTCAAAGGGTTTTACCTGTTATCCTTAGAGGATTGGGCCGCCCTGACTTATGCAGAGCAGTTGCAGAGTTGGGACAATTCTTCAAGGAACTCTGCAGTAGGAATATCAGGATAGATGCTTTGGAGCGTCTTAGAGACAAGATACCAACTATCCTATGCGACCTTGAGAAGATATATCCTCCAGCCTTCTTTGATGTGATGGTGCATTTGGTTGTTCATCTACCTGATGAGGCACTACTTAGAGGTCCAGTACAGTATGGCTGGATGTACCCTATTGAAAGGCGGCTAGGCACTTTCAAGGGCTATGTTAGGAACAGAGCTAGACCCGAGGGTTCCATTGCAGAGGCCTACATTGCTACAGAAGCGTTGACATTCTCCTCAAAATACATTGAAACAGCTGATCAGCTTAGCAAAGAGGTGGGTGAAGACAATCCCGGGCTCAATGTTTTTGATTATTCTGTTCGAGTTACAGGGAAGAGTCGACAAGAGGACAAACCTAAAGATTTGGACAAACTGGTTTGGTATGTGTTGAATAACTGTCCTAAGATACTACCTTATATCAAGTAAGTGCAGTACTGCAGCTTATACATCGTGATCTACTAAACTTGCAGCACATTCTTATATATTTAGATGTTTGACGCGATCACTATGTTGTGCAGCATCTACAAAGAGGAGTTACTGCCGCATAATCCAAGAAACATTGACAAACTGGTTATGGCAGGATTTGCGAAATGGTTCAAGAACCATGTAAGCTTTTGAAGTGCACTACCAGTTTTTTTAATATATTGAGTACATAAGATGATCAGCTTGTCTATTTTCTAACCATAGGTTAAGAAGATGCGGGAGGATGGGCAGGCAGTTGATGATGCCCTTTACTCACTAGCAATGGGTCCTGATACTCGGGTAAGACATTATGAATCTTGCGTTGTTGGAGATGTGCGCTACAACACCCTTGCACGAGACGAAGGCGGGAAGACACAAAACAGTGCCATCATGAGGACGGATACGTGTGACAAAGAGACAACTGAAATGTATGCTAACATAACAGACATTGTTCAGTTGCAGTATATCTCCAGTTTCGAGGATCATCGGTGTGTGGTTCTGTTGTGCTGTCGTTGGTATAACCTGTTTTCCAGGATCGCAAAACCCAGAGCTGATGATTATTTCAAATCCATCAATGTCAAGGCGGCGTACCAGACCAACGAGCCTTTTATTTTGGCATATCAAGCAACACAATTTTTTTTTCTTGGAAGACACATTTGCACTTAGCGATGACTGGAGAGTATTGCAAAGGTTTGAGCAGAGGAATTCGTTTAATGAAGTTGCACAACAAGATGATGCTTACACTGCTCCTGATGTACAAGATAACACAGATGTTCCTAATATCTTTGAGAACCATCACGTCAATGACGCCGGCGAAAAGATTGCATGTCGTGCTGTGGACATACAAGAGTTGATCAAGAAGAAGCCAACGTTCGAGGACGCTGAGGACGAAGAATAAGATGACACCGTGGGGAATTACGATTCAGACTGATACACATGGCGAAGATGTTGACGCTGCTGCTGCGGATGATGATTACATTGCTTTTGTCGTATTTTCCTGTCAGAAGACGTTTTTTATCTACTATGTGAAATTGTGTTTGCTATGACAACTGAAACCTGATGAACATGTTGTTTAGTATTTTGCTGTGAGAACATCACTTGTTATGTATGCTGATTTGTGTTTGGTGATTGTATGACAACTAAAACATGATGACATTGTTGTTTAGTTGTACTCATATTTGGCTGTGAAACTTGAATTTGATGACATAGTTTGTTGTTGGACTGCAATTTGCTCGACGTCTTCGAATGAGAACAAAGCTGACCCGGCAGGGCCTCTGCTATTTATTTATTTATATGAGCAAAAGGGGATACCCCCTAATTTCCGTTAATAGAAATCATTAGATGTTCACAACACTACGCCCAGCCTGCTACACAGGTTTCATTCATTACTAGTTTCAGCAAAGTGCTCATGTCGTAGCCACTGAATACATCACAAGTGCTACATACACTGCAAATAAAGAGACAATCATCCTACAGAGCACATCAATTTTGCCCATTATCTTCACAAGCTCTTTCATCTCCTCATTGCTATCAAGGCCGTTCAGCAGCTGTTGCTTGGCCATGATCAGAGGAACTGCATCTTTAACCTTCTGCTCTGCATCTTCCTCTTCTGCCGTTCCTTCAGTTACTTGTCCAACACCCCAACCTGCTGGTATTGGGATTCCTCGGCTAACCAAATAATCAGCGTAGTTGCATTCCCCCACATCAGCAACTTCCCAGAAATACAAATCACACGAATCTTCCCTTTTCTGCACGAATCAAATTGGAAGATCATCAACCAAACTATTAAAAATATCAGCAACTGAAAGCAGCAGAACAACACTTAAACATATTATTACCCCATGATTCGGGCATTTGTAGAAGACTCGGCCAGGGTTGCGGATTGTGGTTGAGACGTGACGGATGACTCTGCGTGATTTGCAGCAGTGGCACCACACCAACGGCAGTGGGTTGCGATGAGCAATCGGCTGCGGTGCGCGTGCCGGCGGGGGTGTGATGAGATCCACAGGCGATGGTACGGGTGGCGACTTGGCGCATATCTGGTTGTTGCCTGCTGAAGAGCAGGTGGACGAGCAGCCAGCGGACATGGTTGCTGCGGCCAGAGCTTCTGATGCTAGGCAGAGTAAGTAGAGAAGAGGAGAAGCGAACGTTGGATATGTCAGTTTCATTACTTGCAGAGTAGCATAGCACCATATATAGTCATAGTCTAGGTTTGGATTCGAACCAGCTACAGGAGCATGTCTTTCTTTTTTTTAAACTCGGCAACGTCTCTTTACTGGTACACTAGCTTGTTCTGTACGCCTTCCCAAGTCTTTGATTTTCTTTCCCTTTTTTGTGAGGAAGGAAGGAGGACAAAATTGAGAGTTCCTGGGACTCGAACCCAAGACCTCTCGGTTGAAAACCAAGGGTGCTAGTCACTTATGTGGCGAACGTCCCTGTGAGGAGGACGGCAGACGAACGCATTTTCCTCGCAGTTTTCTTCCTATATATAAAAAAATATGCTACTTGGTGTCCGCATAGTCAACAAACGATTGTGCCAACCTTGACCGTTGGATTGGCATTCAACGTCTATCGCGTTTCTTCAGTCTCTTCTTCCTCGAGCCACCAAAGCCAAACCAGCGCCGGCGGGACCGCCTGCTCCCGCCTCCCATGGCTGCCTGTGATGTTCCCCAGCTCCTGTTCGTTCGCGTCCGAGGCCTCACCATCGTCCTCCGCCTTGGTTCGCTCGCCGCGACGCCGCCCTCCGGTGTTGTCAACATGGTCAACAACCGAGAGGAATAAGGAGATGACTGTACATGGTGAGGATGACAATAGGGACCCAGCAGCGCGCGCAGTAATTTTGTTTTTTCGGGACGGAGAAGGGTATCAACTGGGTTGTGCGGGACCCGTGGCCCATCTAGCCCAGGCTTTTATTTCATATGTTTAGCACATGACCAGCCCAGTTTGTTTTTTTCCTTTCTGAAAATGGCTAGCCAGCTATTTTGTTTTTTGCAGAATAACCAACGTAGGCCTACTTGCTTTTCTACGCCCTGCTGGGCCGGAAATCTTTCAAGACAAGGAGGGATGCATTTTGCCCAGAAAATGGGCTATAAGTAATAAGAAATGGGCTATAAGTAATAATAAATGGGCTGTAAAATGAAAAAATACAGCAAACAGGCAATTAGTTCCAAAATACTGTTTTCTTTCGGATTTTGATATTTTAAATTTCATTGTTTTTGTGCGGGTAAAATTTCATTGAATTTAAATTAAGGTATATTTAGATTTAAAATTAATTTGAATCTGGCTAGAAATTTCGGGTTGTATGCTGTTTGGGACAGATTTGGAGGCTGACTTGTGGGTCTACTAGGTTGACGTGTACTTTGGCTTTGTCAACTTAGTCCACAAACGATTCTAGCAGCAGTGACCGTTGGATGTTAATCCAACGGCCGTGCTGCTTCTTCAATATCTGATCTTCTTGCTCCAGCCGCCCAAACCAGCTCCGGTGGGACTGCCTGCTCCCGCCTCCCGTGGCCGGCTGTGCTGCCGCACAGGCCGCACCGCCCCACCCTACTTCATTGCTGGCCAGGCCATTCCTCTACTCACCCACACCTCCTGTTATTTTCCGGCGACGGCAGCCGGACCAGTAAACCCTCGTACTCCCCACCGCGTGGGCAACCATTGCCGAGTCTTCCCCAGCTCCGTGTCATTCCCTTCCTAGGCCTCGCCGTCGTCCACCGCCATGGTGCTCTTGGCACGGCCTGGTCAACGTGGTCAATGAACGACATCCATTGGCCGTGGACTGTACGCGCAAAGTAATGATTCCTCCACCTGACAGCTGGGACCCACCGAAAGGGCCTCTGTATTTCGCAAAAAAAGGTTCCCCGCACTGACATGTCGGACCCACCAGCTATATCTTCGCACGCAAGGAAGTGCCTCCTTATTACGCACAAATAAATGAATACCCCCTGCTAGCTGGGACCCACCATAGTGGGAGGATGACTTGTGGGCCAACTAAGTTGACGGGGACGGAGGGCTTTGTCAACTTAGTCAATATGAACGATTCTAGCTCCAGTGACCATACGATGTCCATCCAACGGCCGTAGTGCTTCTTCAACCTCTGGTCTTCTTGCTCCAGCCGCCCAAAGCAGCGCCGGTCGTGCCGCATGCTCCTGCCTCCCGTGGCCAGCTGTGCTACCGCGGAGGCCTCACCGCCCCCTACTATTCCCACCGCTGGCCAGGCCCTGCAGCGACGGCAGCCTCACACCGCAGCCGAACCAGTGAACCCTCGTACTCCTCTCCGCGCGGGCTTCCACTGCCGCGTCTTCCCCGGCTCCGCGTCGTCCCCTTCCTAGGCCTCGTCGTCGTCCACTGTCGTGGTGCTCTCGGCGCGGCCTGGTCAACGTGGTCAAGGAACGACTTCCATTGAACATGGACTGTACGTGGAGAGGCTGACAGCTGGGTCCACGGCCGCAGCAAGGAAGTGCCTCCTTATTACGCGGAAAATAATGATTCCTCCACCTGACAGCTGGGACCCACCGGACGGGCCACTGTATTTCGCAGAAAAAACGTTTCCCCCTGACTGCTGGGACCCACCAGCTTCATCTTCGCACGCAAGGAAATGTGTCCGGGCAATAAAAAATGATTCGCCCCTGACTGCTGGGACCCACCAGCTACACCTTCGCACGCAACGAAGTGCGTCCGGGCAAAAAAACGATTCGCCCCCTGACTGCTGGGACCCACCGGCTACATCTTCGCACGCAAGGAAGTGCGTCCGGGCAAAAAAATGATTCGCCCCCTGACTGCTGGGACCCACCAGCTACATCTTCGCAGGCAAGGAAGTGCCTGACAGTCGGGACCCACCTGGTCGAAGCGTACGTAGCGTTGTCATTCTGGTCGCGAACGTGTATGTACATACTGGTCGATGTAGAGGCGTGCACGTGTCGTAGTAGAGGCGCGCACGTAGCATGTACACATACGTACAGCGGCCAGGGTGCAAGAAAGAAAATACGGCCACGTATGTGTACATACGGGCGGGGTCTCGAACGCCTACTCACGCATACGTACGGCCAGGGCTCGTGTACATGGCTGGGTCGGAACGGAGAAACAACGTCATCGTCGTGTTCATGGGGAGGCAACGGAATGCGTCGTGTTCATGGGGAGGCAACGGAATGCGTCGTGTTCATGGGGAGGCAACGGAATGCGTCGTGTTCATCGGGAGGCAACGGAACGCGTGGGAGCCAACCGGCTGGGTCGGAACGGAATGCATGGTCGTGTTCATCGGGAGGGCTTGGACGGAACAGTCGATGGAAACGAGGCCTGGCGTACCACAAAACGGAGGAAACGGACCTCCTACGTTCGGAACGGGGTCCTGTTGATCGGGGGGTGTGGCGTACCGCAAAACGGAGGAAACGGACCTCCTCCGGTCAAAACGGGGGTCCTGTTGATC
>NC_057799.1:538606964-538611350 GCF_018294505.1 Triticum aestivum
GAGCTCCGACGCATCCCCCTCCACTTTCTCCACCTGCCCAATCTCCTCCGGCCCCGGCTAGTCCGGAGACATGCCCGCTGCGACTCGAGCGACGCGCCTCGAACGGATGTCCTCCTGCAACTGAAAGCGACGCTCGGGAGTAAGCATCGCGTAAGTAGTTATCTTGTGCCGAACCATGGCGGGGAACGTCACAAACGAAAAGAGGAAGATGGGCGATATCCTAAGATTGCCGGCGAAAGAGGGAGAAGCAGGATAATGTCTAGTGGTGGCAGACGCCGCTCGGCTTAAATAACTGCTTCTTGACCTCGGGCGATGAGCCGGAACGGTGACACGCAGCGTTCACTTCACCGACGGATGAGACGGCCGTCGGTCCTTTTGGATTCTGCAGCGCCGACACGTGGCGTTCACTCTATTAAATACCTCCACCTCCTCCACAGCGGCGTCACCGGAGGAAACGCACGTCAGACCCTTGGGTTTCCGGAGCGGCGTTCACACCAAATACGAGGAGACGCCTGTCGAATGGTGGGGTTTCTGCAATCAACACACGAATGTGACTCTATGTAACGCATAACCGTGTCTCTACAGACTTCATAGTTGTGCCTTTCAGTGCGAACGATTCAACAGAATCATTTGGAACATCAAGACAAACTAACGTCACTCTACACAATGCGACGCCGTGCCTTCCTAGGACCCATAACCGTGCGAAGAATATACCACACAAGCGCCTCTCGAATACACCATTCCGTGCTTCACAGAGTAAACAGTGGGTATTCACATCTGAACCAATTCCGCTGGGCCTCCCCAATTAAAGAACCTTTGTGCGCTGAACGGCGGTGCCTCTCCGTCTCATCGAGTCGACGGAATCATTCGAAACACAAACCCATGGGAGAGTGACTCTATATTATAGGGCAGCATGCCTTTTAGCGCTTCACGCCCGTGCATGTGACCCTTAACACTGCCACGAACGTCCACGCCATCGTCAGTGCACAAGTCATGTCGCTACCTGGTACAGAACCGTAGTTGTAGTCACTTCACGCCCGTGCTTCTAATAAAAGAAGCGCCACGCAACTCAGCACAGAGCCGTGGCTTTTAAAAACAAGGAAATTACGCTTTTAAACACCTCGACTCTCGAACCAGCCACTCGCAAAGTAAACATTTAGCGTTAACACCTACACCCATTCCGCTTTGTTTCAACAATAAACTTACGAAACGTGACTCTCCGACAGACCCAACCATGCCCTGATGGCATTCATGTCTGTGCCTCTTCTACTGAACTAGTCAACGGAATCTTTTCAAACACAAATACATGCGAACGAGACTCTACATAAAACCACGCCAGCTGGAACACCAAGACAAACTAACGTCACTCTACACAATAAAACGACGTGCCTTCCTGGGACCCATGACCGCGCGAAGAATATACCACACCAGCGTCTCTCAAATAGGCCATTCCGTGCCTCACAGAGTAAACAGTGGGTGTTCACATCTGAACCAATTCCGGTGGGTCTCCCCAATTAAAGAAAGAACCTGACGGTGCCTTTGTGCGCTGAACACCCGTGCCTGTCCATCTGATCGAGTCGTCGGAATCATTCAGAACTCAAACACACGGGAAAGTGACTCTATATTATACGGTAGCATGCCTTTTAGCGCTTCACGCTCGTGCCTATGACCCTTAACACTGCGACGAACGTCCACGCCATCGTCAGTGCACAAGTCATCGTCCGCGGCTATATTCACTTCACGTCTGTGCTTCTAATAAATGAAGCGCGACGTAACTCAGTACAGAACCGTGGCTTTTACAAACAAGTAACTTACGCTTTTAAACAACTCGACTCTCGAATCTCACAAAGTAAACAGCTAGCGTTAACATCTAAACCCATTCTACTTTCTTTCCATGATAAACGTACGAATGTGACTATGCGAAAGACGAAACCATTCCCCCATGGGATTCACCTGCGTACCTGCCTATTTTTCTCAATGAGTCAACGGAAACATTTCGAACACAAATACAGGCGAACATGACTCTATATAAAACCACAACATGAATCTGTGGGATGCAAGCCCGTGTCTGTGACCCGAAACACTGCAACACAGAAAAGCCACGAACGTACACGCCTTCATCAGTACACAAGTCATTACAATACTAGGTTCACAACCGTGGATGCAGAGACTTCACGTCCCGTGCATCATAAGTAATGGCGCCTAATTACAACGATACTCGAAACCAAAATACATTTTGTTAGCAAGGTAGCTGACAGCGAAATTTCACAAGACAAGGCAAGAAACTCCACTCCACTGCTTAACAACACCAGACGCACACAATAGCCAGGGACGCTGCTGTATACCTAGTCCCCACCGACCTTGTTGCTGGTTTGCTCCCGACGCAGTTCATCAATCTCCTTCTTCAGCGCCTTCATATTCTCGTCATGTCGCTTCACAGCTGCGGCCGATTCCTGCAATGACCGGATGTGCTCTCTAAGGAGATTTCTCGTCTCAGCCGTAATTTCTACAATCCTGGCATTTGCCTTCTCCAAATCTTCCTTTGTTTCCTCGCAAAGCTTCTTCCACGCGTAGGTGATCTCCAGCAGCTGCTCGTACGTTTTGTCAGCCTTTGGAATTGAAACCAAAGTATTCATCTCATCGACCAGGTTATTGAGAGTAACTAACAAGGACCTCACAGCACTTGCCGTCGCCGCCCCGCTCACCATTCCCTTCTCTTTCGAGCCACAGCTGCTCCCCAATTCTACAGCAAGGGACTTCTGTTCAAGACCATGACGCAAACTAACCGTACCTCCAAGTGACTGTAAATCAGTATTAGCAAGACACACCCGCATCAAATTAGGAGTCAGCTGACCACAATAATTCATGTTTCATAAACTGAATCAAAGCAGCCGAAAGAAATAAAAAACGAATGAAGGAGAAGCGGAAACAGGGTGAACTTAATGACGAGGAACCCTCGCGAGCCGGGATCTCCTCCCACGACAAGGCACGGCGGTCCGGAGTAGTCTCCTTCTGCCCAGCCATGGCGAAGATGGTCAGTGAATAGTGATGAGCAACAGGAGTGGAAGGCCTGGCGGCGGACGAAGGGAGGCGTAGAATGTGGCTAGCGTTTCGACACTCCGTTCGTCCGCCTTAAATAACCGAAGCCTGGCCTCGGGCGATGAGCCAGAGCGGCGTCACCGGAGGAGACGCCCGTCGGACCATTAGGTTTTTGGAGCGGCGCCACGTGGCGTTCACTCCCGAATACGAAGAGACGCCCGTCGAATCGTTGGGTTTCCGTGATAAACACACGAATGTGACTCTAGGTAAAGCATAACCATGCCTCTTCGCGCTGCATGGATGTGCCTGCCGTTGCGAATGGTTCAACAGAATCATTTGGAACACGAAAACAACATAACATGACTCTTCACAATACCACGCCATCACTTCCTGGGACCCACCACCGTGCAAAGAATACACCACAACAGCTTCTCTCGAACAAGCCATTCCGTGCCTCACCGAGTAAACAGTGAGTGTTCACACCTGAACCCTTTCCGCTGGGTTTCCGCAATTAAAGAAACGAACGTGACTGTGACTAAGACCAAACGGTGCCTTTCCGCTGGGTTTCCATCTGATCGAGTCAACTGAATTATTCGGAACGCAAACACAGACAAGCGTGACTCTATATAATACCACACCATGCCCGTACCTCTCCCATCTAATCGAGTCCACGCCTTTATCGAGTAATATATGAAACATCAAGAAAGAAACGTGACTGTGCTTTTGAAAACAAGGAAACAAATTTTTAAAACAGCGTCTCTCACATAGGCCATTCGGTGCCTCACAGATTCAACAGTAAGTGTTGGCGTCTCAACCCGCTACAAAAAAAGACACATTCGTGACATTTTGGGCCGAACAATTTTTTTCTGTCATACATATGACACTTCTATGACGATAATTGTCACAAAACCCGGTATCATCATAGATGTGATGGGATCCTACTTCTATGAAAAAAATCATGACAGAAAATGGGCTTTTCGTCCTGGGCGGGCTGGAGACGCAGCTACATGACATTCTTTGGGCCGTCCATGACGGAAAAAACTGTGGTAGAAGCGAGGGCGAGGAAAATTTTGGGGAGTTCCCGGTTACGGTGGGAGGTCGGGGGCCGAGCGATGCGCGTTTCTCTCGTACACGTACGCGCGTGTGTGCGAGGCGTTGGCTCTAACTGAACCCGAGCGAGGCGTTGGGCTCTAACTGAACCCGAGCGATTGCACTGCAGGCGACGCGTTACTGAACCCGAGCGATCGAACGATGGCTGTTAACTGAACCCGATCGAGCGATTCCTTCGCTACTGCTGCTAACTGAAGGCGATCGATGCTGCCTCTGGGATGAACAGTGAGCGTTGCG
>NC_057799.1:538611846-538624490 GCF_018294505.1 Triticum aestivum
AGTCCCGTCTTACGGTACGCCACACCCCTCCCGATGAACAGGACCCCCGTTTCGACCGTAGGAGGTCCGTTTCGTCCATTTTGCGGTACGCCACACCCCTCCCGATCAACAGGACCCCCGTTTCGACCGTAGGAGGTCCGTTTCGTCTGTTTTGTGGTACGCCACACCCCTCCAGATCAACAGGACCCCTGTTTTGACCGTAGGAGGTCCGTTTCCTCCGTTTTGCGGTACGCCACACCCCTCCCGATCAACAGGACCCTGTTTCGAACGTAGGAGGTCCGTTTCCTCCGTTGTGCGGTACGCCAGGCCTCGTTTCCATCGCCTATTTCGTCCAAGCCCTCCCGATGAACAGGACCACGCATTCCGTTCCGACCCAGCCGGTTGGCTCCCACGCGTTCTGTTGCCTCCCGATGAACACGACGCATTCCGTTGCCTCCCCATGAACACGACGCATTCCGTTGCCTCCCCATGAACACGACGACGACGCTGTTTCTCCGTTCCGACCCAGCCATGTCAACGAGCCCTCACCGTACGTATGCGCGAGTAGGCGTTCGAGACCCCGCCCGTATGTACACATACATGGCCGTATTTTCTTTCTTGTACCCTGGCCGCTGTACATACGTGTACATGCTACGTGCGCGCATCTACTATGACACGTTCACGCCTCTACATCCACCAGTATATATGTACGTACACGTTCGCGACCAGAATGACAACGCTATGTACGCTTCGACCAGGTGGGTCCCGACTGTCAGGCACTTCCTTGCGTGCGAAGATGTAGCTGGTGGATCCCAGCAGTCAGGGGGGCGAATCGTTTTGTTTTTTTTTCCCGGACGCACTTCCTTGCGTGCGAAGGTGTAGCTGGTGGGTCCCAGCAGTCAGGGGGAAACGTTTTTTTCGTGAAATACGGTGGCCCATCCGGTGGGTCCCCGCTGTCAGGTGGAGGAATAATTATTTTGCGCGTAATAAGGAGGCACTTCCTTGCTGCGGCCGTGGACCCAGCTGTCAGCGTCTCCACGCACAGTACTCTTCCGATGGAAGTCGGTCGTTGACCACATTGACCACGCCGCGCCGAGAGCACCACGGCGGTGGACGACGGCGAGGCCTAGGAAGGGGACGATACGGAGGCAGGGAAGACTCGGCAGTTGTTTCCCACGCGGAGGGGAGTACGACTGTACGAGGGTTTACTGGTTCGTCTGCCGTCACCGGAGAATAACAGCAGGTGTGGGTGAGTAGAGGGATGGCTAGGCCAGTGATGGGAGTACGGTGGGGCGGTGAGGCCTGCGCGGCAGCACAGCCGGCCGCGGGGAGGAGGGAGCAGGCAGTCCCGTCGGCGCTTGTTTGAGCGGCTGGAGCAGGAAGAGCAGAGATTGAAGAAGCACGACGGCCGTTGGATGGACATCCAACAGTCAGTGCTTGTGTGTCAGCCTTTTTTTTAGGAAAGCCTCAAATCTGTGGAAAACAGCATAAAGCCCATCTGCCATTATTTCTAATAATTTACAGCCCATTTGCTAGTCCTTCAGGTTTTTTTTGGAGCCCATATTCTTTTTGTTAGCATTACAGCCCATATTGTGGCCACGGTTAAAAAATTATACGAAATTTTGCATATTTCGGTGCGGTCCGAACTGTTTTTAATCCCGAAATTTCGACTCACATTCAAACTGATTTTAAAAATAAATGTATATCAATATAAAATCCAACAAATTCTCCACGCATAAAAATTAATGTATTTTAAAATCTTGAAATGAAAAAAAAATTGAAACTAATTGTCGGTTTGATGTGTTTTAAAAATGTACAACCCATTTCTCATTACTGATGGGCCATTTTCTCGGCCAGCCGAATGAAAGCTCTCCTCGTCTTGAAAGATTTGCAGCCCAACAGGCCTGACAAAGCGACTTACTTGGCAAATCACAAAAAAACTGGACTGTGGCCGTGGACCCAGCTGTCAGCCTCTCCACGTACAGTACTCTTCCGATGGAAGTCGTTCCTTGACCATGTTGACCACGTCGCGCGGAGAGCACCACGGCGGTGGACGACGGCGAGGCCTAGGAAGGGGACGACGCGGAGCCGGGGAAGACGCGGCAGTGGAAGCCCGCGCGGATAGGAGTACGAGGGTTCACTGGTTCGGCTGTGGTGTGAGGCTGCCGTTGCCGCAGGGCCTGGCCAGCGGTGGGAATAGTAGGAGGGCGGTGAGGCCCTGCGGCACACAGCCGGCCACGGGAGGCAGGAGCATGCGGCATGACCGGCGCTGCTTTGGGCGGCTGCAGCAAGAAGACCAGAGGTTGAAGAAGTACTACGGCCGTTGGATGGACATCGTACGGTCACTGGAGCTAGAATCGTTCATATTGACTAAGTTGACAAAGCCCTTCGTCCCCGTCAACTTAGTAGGCCCACAAGTCAGCCTCCCACCAAGGTGGCTCCCAGCTAGCCGGGGGAGTATTCATTTTTTTGTGCGTAATAAGGAGGCACTTCCGGTGGGCCCGAGCTCACAGCGGGGGGAACGTTTTTTCGCGAAATACGGTGGCCCGTCCGGTGGGTCCCAACAGTCAAGGGGAAACGATTTTTCGCAAAATACTGGTGGCCCGTCCGATGGGTCCCCGCTGTTAGGTGGAGGAATAATTATTTTTAGCGTAATAAGGAGGCACTTCCTTGCGGCTGCCGTGGACCCAGCTGTCAGCCTCTCCACGTACAGTACTCTTCCGATGGAAGTCGGTCGTTGACCACATTGACCACGCCGTGCCGAGAGCACCATGGCGGTGGACGACGGCGAGGCCTAGGAAGGGGACGACGCGGAGCCGGGCAAGACGCGGCAGTGGATGCCCACGCGGAGAGGAGTACGAGCGTTCACTGGTTCGGCTGCGGTGTGAGGCTGCTGTCGCCGCAGAATAACAGGGGGTGTGGGTGAGTGGAGGGATGGCCTGGCCAGCGGTGCGAGTAGTATGGGGCGGTGAGGCCTCCGCGGCAGCACAGCCGGCCACGGGAGGCAGGAGCAGGCGGCACGACCGGCGATGCTTTGGGCGGCTGGAGCAAGAAGACCAGAGGTTGAAGAAGCACGACGGCCGTTGGATGGACATCGTATGGTCACTGCAGCTAGAATCGTTTATATTGACTAAGTTGACAAAGCCCTTGGTACGTCAACTATTTTTTTGAATGCATGCAGATCAGCTTAGTAGGCCCACAGGTCAGCTTCCGAAACGGTGCGCCCCAGATGTCAGGGGGAGGAACATTTTTTGGGCGGGTGAAGCTAGAATATCCGAGATTGAAGAAGAAGCACGGCATCCGTTGGATGGACATCCAACAGCTACTTCTGCTAGAACCGTGTGTTGACTATAAGTTGACAAAGCCTTGCATACGCGTCAACTCTGTTTTTTTAGGGGACGCATCAACTTAGTAAGGCCAGAAGTGTGTGGCAGAGAACTTATAGCCCATTTGAGATTTGTAAGAATGTGTAGCCCATTTTTGAATTCTAATGGAATTTACTACAGCCCATTTACAGTTTGTTAAAAGTACAGTCCATTTCAACCAACCGTTCAAAACAGAATTCAATAAAATTTCCCACATTTTGATGGGATCCGAAATATTTTTATCCCGAAATTTCTAGTCGGATTAAATACAATTTCAATATAAATTTATATTACGTAAAAATCCAACGAAACATTGCGCTCGCAACAATTAATGAAATTAAAATTTTCAATATCCAAAAATAATATTTTATAAAGTAATCATGTGTTTGGTGCATTTTTTATAGTTACTGCCCAGTTTTTATAATTACATCCCATTTATTATTTCTTAAAGCCCATTTTCTTGTTAAGCCTAATGCATCCCTCCTAGGAAAGATTTGCAGCCCAGCGGGGCGGAGAATAACAACTTGACCTTGCCTGGGTATTCCTAAAAAAAGTATAGTTGGGCTACCCATTTTCAGCTTGAAAAAAATTAATATCTGCGCAGGATATCTGGCCTGGGCTAGACGGGCCACAGCCCGCCCAGTTAATACCTGCAGCGATGTTTTCATTGTCGTTCAGAGGAGAAAAATTAATATCTGGGCTAAACATCGAAAAACTCTGCAGTGCTCACACCTCAAAAACACAAATACTGCTCGAGCTACTTGGTCCCAGCTGTCGGCCGCTTCTTGTGCAATTCTCTCGTTTATTGACTACTACATAGGTTGACAATGGTGTGGGACTGTGATGTTAGGAAACCAGGAGGAAGCAAAATAAATTATAGATATATATATATATAATAAGGAGGCACTTGCGTACGTGAGGCTATGGACCTGGTGGGTCCCCATTGTCATCCTCTCCAAGTAAAGTCATCTCCTCGCACGCGCGCGCTTTCCGCCCGAAACAGTCAGCGCCGCCCGTCCCGCTTCCCGGTGCAGGCGATTGCTCCGCCTTCAAACGACACAAGTGTCGTCCGTCCGTCCATCTGCCACCCACATTAATGATACGCGGTTGCCGAGGCGGCTACTCCGGCGCCACACGTCCGTCCCTCAGCCCGCCCACCATTGCTATATAAACTGCTGTGCCGGCCATAGCCGCAGTCATCCGCATCCGCTCCCTTTCTCCTCTCCACAGCACTACTGCCCACCATGGCTTCCTCGTGCTCCCAGCGCTCTTCGGGACGGGCAGACGACGGACCACAAGGAGATGGCAGCCATTGCTTCCGACCGGCTGGCCGGCAGGCAGCCGGAGGACGACGACGTCCCATTGGAGAACATGGTAGTCGACGATCCGGCGCCAACCCCCTCCTCCGCGCCATCCTCGCTGGTGCATTGCACCATGACCATCGGCGAGGCCCGTGCCCAATATATGGACAGGGTGAGGCAGATCTGTGAGGAGCAGTTCAGGGAGGCACAGGCCGACGCCGCCTACAACCACCATCTCCTCCAGGAGCACCTGCAGGCGGAGGAGTAGATCGCCGCAGAGTGGGCGGAGCAGGAGGCGCTGCTCGACTCGTACCGCTCCGCCCACAAGGGCCGCCTCTAGCGCTGGCGGTACCGCATGCGGGTGGCGGAGGCTGCGGCCGCCTACAAAGAGGCTAGCAAAGAGGGCGATGAAGCGGGCGAGGCGCTGTTTGGCGAGACCGAGGACGAGGCAGATTACAATGCCGGCTCCGACGAGTCCCCGCTCCACTGGCGTCGACGAGGCCCTGCTCCGTCGAGGCCCTGCGGCACCAACAACGAGGCAGAGGACACCGCCGGCTCCGCCGAGGCCCCGCCCCGCCAACAACGAGGCAGAGGACATCGCCGGCTCGGCCGAGGCCCCACCCTGCCGGCAACGTGGGGGAGGATTTCCACCGCTCCGCTGAGGCGCCGCCCGCCGGCAACGAGACAGAGGACATCGCCGGCTTCGCCGAGGCCCCGCCCCGCTGCCAACGAGGCCGCGCCACACAGAAAATGAGGAAGAGTAGAACATGGTAGGTCGCTGCTGCTCGGGTCCAAGTAAGGCCACCGCTGCTACCCTCCGGTTGAAGCCAAGCTAGGCGGGTTGACCATTGACGGCCGGTTAGCTTCTTGGCGGCGACGTGGAGTCGGAGAGCTGCACTGGAGAAGAACGCTGCTTCTACTTAACTGCTGGTGCAGTTGGCTGACTGACACGTGGGCCCAACAGGCCACATGTCAGTTACGCAACTGCACCTGCAGTTAAGTCACTGAAGCTTCTGTTCGGCTCAGCGGGACACGGGTGGGTAGCTTCGGCTAATTAATTATACCTCCCGTGCACCCCTTTTTAGTTGAAGAATGTATGAAATGTAATGAAATCCGACATGTTTATATGAAATCCGACCGTGTATGAATGAATTTATTTCGATTAGTTCGAATTCCTGTATCACTGGCATTGGATGAACATGCAAAACAATACGTACTAGCATTATTCCCAGGGTGATCACCTCGTTTGCAGCAGTTTCACATGTACTCCCTCTGGTCCTTTCTAGTCTACATACAAGTTTTGTCTGCAGTCAAAGTATCTCTACTTTGACCAATCTTATACAAAAAAGTATGCACTTTCACAATGTGTGGAGTAAAAAGGAACAGAAGGAGTACAAAGAGTTTGAGCAGCTTTTTAGCGTTTCTGTACATTGCAATCAAACACACAGGCCTGGCAATTCATAGAGAACATTCAAAACAATCGATGATTATGCATCTCAGCTACTCACATGTCAGAGGCAATATTTACTTCACAACTAAAGAATAAAGAAAAAATTGATGGACGTTGCTGACAGCAAAGGGCGTCCCATTCGAAAATATCAAACGCATGTCTTGCTATGAGCAAAATTTGACAAGGTTGTCCCATTCCAAAATATCAAATGCCTACGATTGTGGAATGGGCAGGGTTTTCCATCAGTTCGGACATTGACAGGGCACCTCGTGCTAAATAAACCAGCTGTTCTTTTTGTGCAGTTCCACCAAAATCAACCAAATTCGCGCGTAGCTTGTATGATTTCGCCCTTATATGTTGCAACGCCTTGAACTTATCGGCACCTCCTTTCTCGTGGTGGAAAAATGATTCAATGTATTCATGAACATTTTGTGCAGTTCCCATTGAAATCAAGCTGAGCACCCCTATTTGCACAAATACGAAAAAGTGATTAGTATTAAGCAAACTGTACTATGAATTGACAATTTCAACAGGCACATACATGGTCCATGTAGAGCACACTTTTAGAAAAATGGAACTCACCGGGAAGAATCCTAGAACAACATTGTACTCGCGCATCACAGCAAAAAATGGAGATTTGTCAGTCCTTCTGAGCTGAAGTTAGTTTGGTCTTGTGGGGAGTAATGTAACCATCCTTCAACTGCACCTTGTGAAATATCCTTATCTTACCTCAATGGGATATTACGGTGCACATACAGATTGGAAGTCTTGTCTCCATTTGTGCAGTTCACTAAAATCAAGCAACATTATCGTACAAGTAGCACAACATATGAAAGCACACTGCAGAATCATGTGAAAGAAGGCTAGTACTGACCTCTCATGATGCGGAATTCAAACAACTCACAAGAAGAAGATCTGAACCAAATTCGCCTTAACGGATAGGAAGTAAGATCTCCTCTTGTGCAGTTCCACTAAGATCAAGCAATCAAGCAACATTGTCGGTGTGACATTTTGGTTGAACTGCACAAAACACTCTTAAAACAGAAGTGTTTTGTGCAGTGCAACAAAAGGTCACAATGGCAACGAGGTGAAGTAGATAACCCTATTTACACAGAGGTGCAAAGGAAACAATTAGTGGTCAATAACGGTGGATGACACAGAAGCCAAGAAAAAGAAGCATCTACCTTATCTAAATGGGAAAGAAAGCAAGACAGTAGCATTTCTCAAACGGTGGCATTGATTAATATTAACATAGAGATTATATTAACAATAAAATTCGTTAAACATGTAATTTGCTTTAGCTGTGGCATTGCATCAATTTTCCAGCGGCATTATTAGAGGGTGTTTGTTTACAGGGACATTTTGGTGTAGGGACTAAAAAAACTCCGTGTCAGTCCCATCTAAACCTAACAGGAGGGACTTTTAGGGACTAAAAGTGGGCATTTGGGACTAAAGAAAGAAGACCCTGAGGGAGTCTTTTTGGGACTTTTTCCAATAGTTTCCCCTGCCACGCATCGCACCTTGTCTCTATTAGTTCATTACTAGGGTAACATGGTCTTTTAGCATGTCATTTAATAACCTCTGGTCCATGTTTAGTCCCTGGAACCAAGCAGGTAGGGACTAGGGAGTTTTTAACCAAACAGGGCCTTAGATTAACAACAGCTAATGAGTTGCACGGGACAGTGGACGCACCAGCACCATGTGCATCTACCGATGTACTGTGGTCATGCACAGTCTGTTGCAACAAAGAACAATCAACCAAGGAGCATATTTGTGTTGGTCCCAGTTTTGTTATCTTTAGACACCTTTCCCTATGTGAGCGCAGCAAATCTAGTCCTGCTCAAACTCTACAGCCTTGTCCCTTCCTTTCCTTTTTGAACTAGTACTTTCGCCCCTTCCTTTCCTCTTTGAACCACGTCCTAGATTTATGCGATACAACTTTCCCCACTACTTTCCCCCATTCCTTTCCTCCTTGAACCACATCCTAGATTCATGCTATACAACTTTCCCCCTTCATTTCCTCTTTGAACCACGTCCTAGATTCATGCTATATACAACTTTTCCCACTACTTTCCCCCACTCCTTTCCTCTTTGAACCACGTCCTAGATTCATGGTATACCTGCAGCTAGAGCAATGCATGTGGAGTAAGTAAATTATACCTTAAGGTACTTGGGGCGTGGTTCGGTCAGCGACGGGACGGCGGCGAAGAAGAAGGGGTCGGAGGCCCTCCCGCTCCGTCGCTGGGTGGAAAGTGAACAACTGCGCTGGTAGTCCCTCGCCGACGGCGACAGCGTTAAGCCTCCTTCCCTTCCTGGCGGACAGATCCTGCCGGCTCTTTGAGCAGCAGTGAGGGGAGAGAGAGGCCAACGAAGTCTTGTTTAGATCTGGAGAGGGCGAGAGAGTGTGAAGAGAGCAACTACAAGCGCTGAGGCCCCAGCGGGAGAGGGCGAGAGAGTGTGAAGAGAGCAACTACAAGCGCTGAGGCTCCAGCGTGTATATATATACTGGAGAGAGAGTGTGAAGCGTGCAAACCCTAGAAATTTTTTTGACCAGTCAAAGAATCCTCCTGGCACAAATCATGCCCAAGTGTAGTTATCGAACCCGAGACCTCAAGTTTGATGAGCGAACAGGCTAACCAGCTACACAACCCTCCCATTATGTTCAATGAGAGGGAAATAACCTTTTATACATTCCTGCATTCGTGTGACAAGCATGTCATGTTTTTTTTGTGTGTGTGGGAGTCATTGGGATTTCAATCATAATCGTGTCATGTGGCTTTGGTGGTAAGACTATCCACAGTGGTGCAGAAATAATGCAGCCTTAGTCACCTTACCTCTCTCCACGTAGTACGTTGGGTCCCACCAGTCAGAGGGTGAAACAAACAAATTAATAAGAAAAATTAAAAGCGCTAGCGGTGTATCTTACCTCACACATCTCACTACTGCTCGGGAACACTGTCCAATTGATCTCTCTGTTCGCTCACGTACTATTTTAAGTGAATCCTTATTATAACATGCACACAAATTTTGGGCACTTGTATTCGACTTAAGTCAGTGTGCCACCGTATCTCGTATACTTACTACTCCCTCTGTCTAGGTGTAATAAGTCACGTTAGAAGGTGCAACGGGACCAAGGTGCGTGTGTGTGTGTGTTTAACAGCATGTGTGTGTTAGAGAGAGCGACAGATCGACCTACTCCTACAGAGAGATGTTGTGTATTGTACGATTTTAGCCGCGAGAGTCGGTGCATCCTCTCGTTTCCGGGCATGTCCGGTAGGGACATGCGGACAGCTGCCACACCCACTCCTGACCAGCCTGGCCCATCCAAAGCCCCTCCATCGCCCGCACGCTCTTCCCGCCCGAAACGGTCAGCGCCGCTCCAAAGAATCGGTGCCGCATTCATGCCCGGGCAGAGGGGACGCGACCTCTCACTGGCGCAAGAGTGATGGTTGCTTCGTCCGTCCAACTTACTGCTGGGTCTATGTGATTTGACGGCTCATTGGTCTTTATTACTGAGGTGGTAGGACTGCTGGATGTCCCACGCTTTCGGCGAAAGGAGGTACTACTACTAGATTACAATTTTCTCCATTCTTACAGCAGAGGCGTGCAAGAGCAGTGAAAACACGCAGGCTCAGTGATTACATGGCCCACCTCGCACTATCACCGTGCGACACCTAACTCTTTACATGGTACTCCCTCCGTTCCTAAATATTACTAGATGAGTCCCCACACGTTGCCGCGGAACAGTGGTATATCTCTGTGCGCAAAATTATCGATTTCATAGAACTAAAAAAACTCTATAACCGCATGACAAATGTGGTAGCCAAACTAAATAAACTCCCATCGTCATTTAGATCATCCCACGTAAGGAAAAAAGATCAGCCAACTCCTACTGCATAATGGGATTATATTTTTCTTTTTGACATGTTAATGGGACTTAAAAGCTCACTTACATGCATGCTACCGGTGCATGCTTGCATGCAGACATGTTGATGTGATTTAAAACCCACTCACATGCATGTGCCACGGTATTTCTGCATGCTTGCATGTGGCTTAATGTGGAGCCTCTCAACGTCTAGATCAGACGGCTATTATGGACTGATTTACTTCATCTAACGGCTACATCAATTTTGATGATGTGGCTCAAGGAGAGGATAGAGAATTCCTAGTAGTGGGGGCTAGCTATTACTAGTAGATAAGTCTTTGTAGAGATTCCACTACATACAGAACAAAATGAATGAATCTACACTTAAAATGCATCTATATACATCCGCATGTGGTTCATGGTGAAATCTCTACAAAGACTTATATTTAGGAACGGAGGAAGTACTAGTATAGTACGTACTGTAATTTATCAGCGAGATAAATTTGTACAATGCTATGAAGCTTGCAGCTTCTGTTACATGTATCTTGCGTCCAAGGTTGCCCGTTGCAACATTTCATCAAATACAAAGGACACTAACATGCATGCTATTGCATCTCAATGATTGACAGATCATAGCAAATATGTACTCCCTCCGTTCCAAAATAAGTGTCTCAACTTTGTGCAAACTTTAGTACAAAGTTGTACTACTAATAAAGTTGACACTTATTTTGGAACAGAGGTAGCTAAAGAAAAAAGGATCCATGCAGTCCCTAGCCCTTGAACCGTGAACCCTGACCAGGCTTCAATTTGCTGGCAGCGTTCGAGCTTCCTAATAAATGAAGTTTGCAACCTTTTGACCATCGGATCATTTTGTGCAGTTTCACCAAAATCGAGATGAGCATCCCTGTGGCAAAGAAATTGAAGAAGCGTGATTAGAATAAGATTACTGGGACTAGTTGATGAGACATAAACTCATCACAAATACAGTACGTAGAAGCCAGTAGAGGTATTTGCGGGGCAAAGAAGTAGAGAAATATCCATAGGGAGTGATGTGGGCAGCTGGAGCAGTGGTGCAAGCCGGCTGTAAAGGGAGTTGTACCTGAGGGACGTAGCACAACCTTGAGGAGGGCGGCGGGAGGCGGCAACTGCCCACGTCGCGGCAACCTCACCGGCTTTGTGAGAGAGAACGGCGGGGACCCCTGATCGGGACGTGCCGATAGTGGGTTTTCGCCGTCGGCGACGGCCACCGCATCTACACTAAGCATCCACCCCTTCCCCAAGCGGACGTGATCCGCCGGGATGTTAGAGATGTGGCGACAATCGTTTTGTGCGAGAGAGTGTGAAGAGAGCAACCCCAGCAAGCAACCGTGTAGGCTGGCCCGTCCTGACTATGTATATAGTGGAGCGGTTTCCTTTTCTCTCCATATGAACCTATCATATTGCGTACGTGCCACTGAAGAAAAAAACTTTATTTATAAATGACGCGGCACCTACTACTCGTTCTCCTATAACCTTGCGCTTGGCATCTCCAAAATATTAACCTTGCGATTGGCTCTTCGCCTCTTCGGGAAGTCGAGCAATAATGGTAGTGCAGTATATATCGTTCTGGCTATATGAGACCGAATGAATTGCTGCACGTCCACCACGTGGGCGAGGGTCGAGGGGCGAGGGAGAGTGCTACATATGGAGCAAAATGAGTGAATCTACACTCTAGAATACGTCTATATACATCAGTGTTTGGAGTATGTACTAGTAGTTCATATTGAAATCTACTAAAGGACATATATATTCCAAAAAATATGATATAATCTCTATAACCAAGGTAGTAGGGACGAGGAGTAAACGGAGGGAGTAGTAAATTTTTCTCCTCGTCCTGCGAGCCACCGCGTGCATGGGCGAGGGAGCAGGCGTAAGGCGGAGCAAGCTTCACCTCATCCTGCGAGCCACCGCGCCCGTGGGCGGGGGAGACGGCGTACTAAGCAAGCTTCTCCTCGTTCTGCGAGTTGACGGGACACATCAAAAGTACTCCAGTGTATAGAGCCTTGCCTCTAAGGTAGGCCCCACATGGTTTGCCTCTTTTTTTAACATAACACGTCAAGTGGCAATTTGTTTGTTCACCCGTGGTAGACGATCCTCCCTCCACCAAGTGGACAACCAGTACACGTGCCAAATTACCACGTGGGCTGCCTTTTTCGTACAGAAATGAGCTCCACCGTGTACCGCGCGGGTGTGGTTGGGAAAGAGACGGGAGTACGTGCGCCGTGCATGCACCTCTGCTCTTCATGCACGTCCCCCACCTACGTGGGTGTGTGTGAGAGATACAAACCGCGTTCGTGAGTGTTTTTGTTTTGGGGTGGGGGTGGGGTGGGGGGTTGATTTCGTGAATTGTTTGTGGGAATATGTGTCGATGACATCTCAAACAAAATTTTGCATGCAATGTGTGTGAAATGGAGGCCTATCCATATCATACATAGAGGGTCGGGCAATCCACGAGAAGAGAGGGAGGGGTCATAGCTATCGATAGAGTCGAAGAGAGGATCAAGTGGGTGGGTGCGAGATCGATGAAGAGAGCCATCGAAATTGTGTGTGTGTGCAAGTCAAAGATATAGGGCGACTGGCCTACCGGAACATTAGAGGGCACATGTCAAGTTTGTGTGTGGCAGGGAGACATGACTAGAGCGCTC
>NC_057799.1:538624921-538627714 GCF_018294505.1 Triticum aestivum
GGGGTGGGGGGAGGGGTAGGCAGAGGCCTAACTATAGAGGTAGAACGACTCGTATATGTGTTGAGAAGGAGAGACCCAGCTATGTCTTGAGGGAGATCGGTCGACATCCATACATAACTGAAGGATGGGAAATATGATGGGACAGAGAGAGAGAGAGGAGAGAGAGAGGGAGGGAGAGGGAGAGAGAGGGGTAGAGTGATGGATGGGTGATGGAGTTGCTTCTCGAAGATGGTGGGAGAGGCCTACTAGACAAACTGAGGGTGGAACTGCAATGTTATCAATAAGAGTGGGGATGTGTTTCTGTGTGTGCCTGTGCGTGATAGATCTGTCGGGACGCATCCATGGATGATGAAGGGGAACCATGTGTTTGGTAAGCAAACCTAACTAGATCGGTAGATCAATTGTTGTTTGTCGGAGGAAGGGAGACACACAACTAATGAGGTAGATCGATTGACGTGTGGGTAAAAACGAGTTATAGGGACCTAGCTAGCTATATGTATAGCGAGAGATTGGTCGGTGTACGTCCATTTGTTAGAGGCAAATAAGGCCCAGCGAGACGGATAGACAGAGAGAATGGAGCTAGGAGGTGGTGCGAGAGGCCCAACTACTAGCTAGATAGGGGGAGGAGTGTGCGGTTGTGAGATCGATGAAAAGAGGGGCGAGAGTTTACACGTGTGTCTGACCGTATGAGAGACACGAGGCAAGGACACATAAAGGAGGAGATTGAAGGTGTGTGTGTATGTTGTAGGCAGGCATCGCTGGAGAGGTTTATCGATCGGTGTGTGTCGGAAAGGAGTTGTGGAGACTCTGGGAGAACGACCTAAAGAAAAAAATGAATGTGCCCGGTGGATAGAATGCCGAGGGAGGGGGAGGGCGAGGAGGGCGTGTGCATGCACGATAGAAAGTTAGTGGTAGCTACAAAGGTTAGAGGATTGTGTGGGTGTAAGAAACTAACAAAGATCATAATTTGATATGAAAGCGGATTCATATATTTGAATAGGAGATCATAGTGTTTTAAGCATTGCATGCATGAATATAGCGGTGATACACATGATGTGCACATGTTATACCATAATGTGCTAATGCATGGCGTTTGCAACTCATAGCTAAATGCCGAACAATCTAAACCATACTATACATCAAACAATCTCACATTTTATTTGAATTTGTGATAATGTGTGGCGTTTGCAGCTTACAACTAAATATCGAACAATCTAAACAATACTATATATCGAACATTCTCACATTTAATTTGAATTTGTGGTAATGTGTGGTGTTTGCAACTCACATCTAAATACTTGTAGGCGTAGGGGGCGGGGCACCATACATAATGTGATAAACACATTATACATATGAGACATGGTTTAGATTATGAAGATCTAGCTAGAGCTAGAAATGTAATGTGATTTGAAATCAAAATAAAGTGGATTCAAAAATTCTAGTTCGGGTTCATATAGTACACATAGTTCATATGTAACTCGAGACTAATCATGTGGTGTGCTGTGAAGATAATACACAAACGATGGTTTAATTTGACAATAATGATGATTGTAGATCTTATTAAAACAGAGAAACGAATTAAAATGTTTTGACTTCACAACAATCATTACTGTAGATCTTATTCAAATAGAGAAACGAATTCAAATTTAGTTCATATTGAAGCGGTAGTATATACGTTTGGAATGCACTAAAACGTTCATTTGAGTAGTAGGTTGCATGCATTATACACGTAGCAAAATATTTTAATTGAACATAACATGAATTCAAAGTTTTGAATGACATTTGTAGTGCGCATTGATTTGGTACAGTACATGTTAGGCTTTTCCGGAAATTTCAACCCGCGCCTTGTTAGCCTGAAATATTTAAGATATATCTTCTCGTTGTGCTCCGACAACTCCCTCCATCTCAACCCGCGCCTTGCTATTCCGAAATTACAACGCGCGCGAAAACTCCCACCTCCTGTGAAATCCCGACACGCAAAATGCCTGTGCTACCCCTGAACCGAAAGAACCGCCTCAAATCGGTGGGGGTACTTTCGTAACTTACCCCACATTTCGGACAAGCGCGTCTCTAAGCCATGGTTCCCCACTGCCATCCCATCCGCCCACCCATTCGTACATCGAGGCCGTGAAAACCCACGATGAAACCCCACACCTGCTCCGTCCGCCACCCAGCCGGAGCCTCTTCCCCGACGACGTCGTCCACAGCAACACCTCGACGTCCCTCATCCACCGTACCGGATGAGGATCCGTCGTCGATCTCATCGTCTCGCCGGTTCAGCCACCCCGTCTCCACCTCCAAGGAGCTGCCCCGACGTTCCCCTCGTCTTTCGCGCCACCTCCATTCCCACACCGCCGTCTTCACCTGCACCACCGGAAGAGCATCATCATCACCATTTCCTTGAATGAAGCTGCGGCCTAATCGGCGCCACCAAAGAGGTTGTACACTAATCGCCGCATTTTCTTCTTGATTCGATCTCACGGTGCTGCCGGCGCTCAGTCCCGAGCCCACACGACGCGGCTCCATCCACGGCGGCGTCGCCGGCCACTTCCTCCACGGCGTCGCTCCCTCGGCGGCGACGTCCACATCAGTAGGAGCTGCTGCTGCTTTAGCTCTCGCTCGCGCTGCTGCTCTGCTCTTGCTCTCGGTCCCCTGCCTGGTCTGCTCTTGCTATTGCTCTTGCTCGCGCTGCTGCTCTCGCTCTTGCTCTTGCTTGCGATGCTGCTCCGATTTAGCTACACTTCAGTCGACTGAATCGACTTTTGGGTCAGTCGATTTTCAGGGGGTGGGGGG